>NC_065447.1:132818601-133063601 GCF_917563875.1 Diabrotica virgifera virgifera | reverse complement strand
TATACATATATAGTTAAGCTCTCCAGGCCTTGAAGGCCCATGACTTGGTTTACTACTCCTTTCCAATCTCTCCAATTTGGTGCTTTATTTTTCCAATTTTGTGTTTTTAAGTTTTTCTGTCCCTTTCAACATTTTTCTTCCATCTGGTTTTCGGTCTACCTTTCTTCTTCTTTCCTCCTATTCCTCCCATCCTCCCGTTAGTATTCTTTCGGGAAGTCTCGTGTTTGCATTATTTAAATATGTCCCAACCATCTCAGTCTCACAAGACTAATAAAAAATTATAGACAAAACAATATTGTGTAATCATCAATTAATTAATGTCAGTACCTACATTTAAATATTTTCGTAAGTGAAAAAAATTATTGAAATTTAGTGGAGTAATACATTCGTACTTGCCCGCAGTGTCGATGAAATTCAGCAACTTATAGACAGGGTACAAAGAGCGAGTGAAGAAAGAGGAGTTCTTCTTCTTCTTTTTGTAGTGTATATCCGTTTCGGATGTTGGCGACCATCATGGCAATCTGTACTTTGCACACTGCTGCTCTAAAAAGATTTGTAGTTGTTGTGTTGAACCACGTACGTAGATTTTTCAGCCAGGAAATCCTTCGCCTTCCTGGTCCTCGCTTTCCTTCTACTTTTCCCTGCAAGATTAGTTGCAGCAGTCCATATCTTTCACTGTTCCTCATGATGTAACTGAGGTATTCGATTTTGGCTGTTTTTATTTTGATTAACAGCTCTTTTTCTTTTTGCATTCTCAGGAAAATGGCCCCAGCAAAAAACATAAATAAACAAAATGGCGCTGGTGAGCAAAACTCAAAATCCTGCCAGACAATTGAAAATAAAAAACCAGTTAATTCAACATGTAGACTTATGTGTATACCTTGGAACAGTCGTTAACTCGAAATGGGATAAAACGACCGAAATACGATCTAGAACTGAAAAGGCCAGAGATTTAACAACTTGAGAAATAAATTCACCAAATTCGACATATCTATCTCACTAAAAATACGGCTGCCAAAATGCTATATATTTCCAGTCTTGCTGTATGGAGCAGAGGCCTGGACGATAACGGAGACTGAAAAAGGTAGAAGAATTCGAAATGTGGGTGTACCGACGTATCCTCAAAATATCCTGAACGACTAACACCCAACGTAGAGGTACTGCGGGAAAACAAACAGAAATCTCTTTTACAATTAAGAAACGGAAACCTGAATACCCCGATCATAATATTATGAAACTTAATAAATATCGTTTACTGCAACTGATAATACAGTGTAAAATAGAGAGCAAACTCGGACCCGGAAAAATAATAGAAATGAGATACATATTCTTCTTCTTCGTACGCTGCTTATCCATTCCGGATGCTGGCGATCAGCATGGCTGTCCTAACTTTGCTTGCTGCTATTTAGAATAGTCTGTTTGTCGATGTACTGAACCAGTTTCTCATGTTTTGAAGACAAGATATTCTTCTTCTCCCTGGTCCTCTTTTTCCAAATACCTTGACCTGATAATGATTGGCATTAATCTCTGTTCATTCGTCATAACATGGCCAAGATGTTCTAGTTTGCGCTCTTTGATGGTGTTAATAATCTTGCAGTCCTTGCCCATTCTACGTAGGGCCTCAACATTAGTCACATGATCCATCTACAAAAATCTTAAAATGCGCCTGTAACACCACATCTCGAATGCCTTGAGTTTTCTTAAAGAAGCTTAGGGAAGTGTCCAGGCCTCTACTCCGTATAATAATGTAGAAAATGCATAGGATCTGACGATAGAGATTTTGGTACCAAGTGATAAACCGTGACTTCTGAAAAGAGACTTTATCATTATGAACGATGATGTCGCTTTTCCTATGCGTTGTTTTATTTCACTAGAGTGGTCTCATGGACTGTTTATGTTGGTACCAAGGTATGTGTAGCTGTCCACCCTGTCAATTGGTTGTTGGTTAACCAAAAGTTGTGTATTTAATATTTCGCGCTTACTGACTATAGTCCTTGTATGGTATACGATTACTTTGTTTTTTTTTATTGAAATTAGGTTCATGTTCACTACTTCTATCTTATATGCGCGACATTATTCTTTGCAAAACATCTAGGCTATGTGCAAAAACTACTGCGTCGTCGGCATATCTAATGTGTTGTTTAGATCTATCATCTACTCCCGTTTCCTTCAAGATGGTTATGAGCTGATCATGTTTTACGCTATCCAATGCCTTTTTGTAGTCGATAAAACAAATATGTATATAGGTAAGTCACAGTTGACATCTCTGCATATAAGCACTTGGACAGTGAATAGAGCCTCTCGGGTGCCTAAGGGCAAGGCATTGCGGAATCTAATCTGTGTCCATAATACTTGTTCTTCAAATTTTATAATATATCCTGCCGTATATCGCTTTTAAAAATGTTTTAAGTAAGTGGCTCATTAGGCTAATTATTATTCTGTCCTCGCATGTTGAAATGGGAAACAAAATGTAAGTGTGAAATTTTCAGAGGAAAAAATTTCCCTGTTGACATTCGATATGAAAAAAATTTTTATTTTAGGAACGCTGTTTTTCAATTGACTTACGTATTTTACATTTCTTAGAAATACTATTCTTATAAATTATAACTCGATCTTCATTCTCTTGATAATAACATAATCCCATTTATGGTCATTTAGATAGGCACTTACTGAGTAGGTAAAGAAAGTAAAGAATCACGAAGTAATGAAATATTTCTAAATGAATGAACGTTTAGAATATAATACATATATACTAATGAGAATTTACCCCTATTATATCAGCTCCTACATTATCAGAATAGCAGGTAAAGAAAGGAGCTGTCGTCACTAAGTACAAAGTACGATTGAGACCGAAATGTGTCGAACGTAAGTTCCAATGCGTGGCATCAATGCTGTCGTTCAGAAAATTAAATAAGAAAGTGAAAATATATGTACGTGCTGCCATCTATTCAAAGAATTGTTAATTAGTTAGTTTATTTAGTTGCCACACAAATTGACCGTGGCGTTTAAATACCCCCTTAAGAGAAATAACACACACCACTGGGAACACAGTAAAAAAAAATTTCTTGTATTACGGTTCCAAATTGCACTTAACTAACAATTTAAGAGACTAAGGGCTGTTTGATTGGTCAACTCTTCTTATGGGGCTGGTGACTTCCAGGTACATCTTTAGCTGTGGAACAGTTTCTATGGCTGTTATGTAAGTAGATACCGTTTACTAAAGAAATTTTGTATTATGTCTTTTGATCGCATACTATCTTACCAGGACTCCATCGACCCTTGACTAGTTAAGGATTGATGGTAGTATATATATCAAATTATATACCAAGCACTTTTCATCAGATTGGTCGCTCCCAATGATATAATGTCTTATTTTACATGATATGGACTGTTGAGTTCAATACTAAACAGTTGCTTGGCTTTATTGTATGTGATTGAAACCAAGACAAAGTTGTTTTTCATGTTTTATATATATGTGTACATGTCTCTCGTTTTGTGTTTTTTAGCTTGTAGTTTGTATAGAGAAGACTTTTTGTACTGGGCCTGATGATGAGTCATATATTGTAAGACTCGAAACCGGTTGCCTCATGATTACATAATAACTAATAAAAAATACAAACTAAAGATTGCGAGTATTGACTCAATTACCATATCCAATTGTAAAAAGTAGCAAGTTGCCCAAATCATCATTGTAAATTAAAAACGGGGCTTTTGAGATATTAGACTTTGGGCATTAATTTATCCAACGCCGTAATAGGCATAAGGAAAAAGACAAGAAGAAGACTTTGGGCAACTTGCTACTTTTTTTATCTAATACAAAATACTGACACAATTCATCATTTCATCCTAACACAACATAAATAGGACTTTTCAATGCTTTTCATTTGTTTCGAGCTTGTCATAGTTCGTATAATCCATGTATATTATTAATATACATTATGGACAGAAGCTCTTAAACAAGTAAGAAGGGTAGTAAAATCCTATTGGCAGCCTACATTTACATAGACTGACAGAAATATCCATGTCATAAATAACTTTGAGATAGTACATCATTCAACATTTACATAACAGTAAACAATGGGTACAAATACAAACAATTAACAAAATTAAAATTATTATTTCCATTATCACAGAACAGTATACCTACCTTCTGCTCTATCACATATATAGCAACTTAAATAAAACTTGTGGGAAGAGTAAAAACAAAAGTTTGGTGTTTATTGTTAGATATGAATTTCCACCAAGTAACCATCGAATCCATCAATTGTTTTATTTGCGCTTTAAGCACACTGCACTCTAAAATAGATATGTAGTAAAGTGTCCAATCTGATAAAATAATATCGTCGTTTCCGTTGGCATCGGTCCATTTTAATTCGTATCTACTTCTTATCCAATCTATTTGAAAATATTATCATTTAACTTAACCTATTTTTTATAGTTTAGACTTGCTTCATCTGTTTCTATCACATATCTAAAAGATAAATAATTTAATTGTAATCTACACTAACTTTGTTTAAAAGCTCATTTAGATACTATAAAAGTATGAAATCTAGTAGTTGAAGACATAATAATATTATTTATTATCTTTTTTCTTAGCCGTGGTAGGTCCACTGCGTATGATTTAAATTTTGTCACTAAATTCAATATGACATTGCTTGCACATGCGCAAATAAAGGAACGAATTGGACAAATTAATGTCTCCTCTCCTTCTGACAGTATTAGCTGTGTTAGTTTGCATTCAGAACCATCAGAACTACTCATGGAACAGTTGTTAACGAGGCACTTTTTGTTTCACTTCTACTACCGTAAACGGCGTATCTCTCTCCCTCTCTGCTACACAGAGAAAGAATAAACAAGTTTGAAGTTACTTAAAAGTGTGAAAGTGAAAGTGTCGAAATTTTATTTTGTTTTGTTGAATTGAAAAATCAGGTTAAGAATTTGAAATTTAATTAATATCCTTTTTTTAGTGTTTAATTTTAGTCTGTCCCTTGATTATTTTAAAATAATACAATCCCATTATGGCTTTGGACACTCTGAAAAATGAGAGAAAGGTACTGAAAGGTAATCTTACGAGGGTTGCAAATTGGTTTACTCTTAACAAAGAGGTGGATCTTGATATTTTTCATTTCGAGAATATCTCAGGCAATGTTTTGAACAATACGAAAACATTAAATATCAGATCGAATGCTTATCGACTACTGATTAATCAAAAGATAGGGAGGAGGTTGAATTAAAATATTTTAATACTCTGGCAGGCATACAATGCAAAATAAATCCATCCAAGGTAAGCTCTCTCAATTTTCCGAAATCTCATTCAATCTGATTAGCCGACCTTTCAATAAAAATGTTCACAGGAGAGTTCTCCGAGTATCAATCATTCATTCAACTCTTCAGTACTCTAGTCATTGAAAATCCAGAACTGAATGATTTGCAAAGATTGATATATTTAAAAAGTTATGTTAGTGGTGAACCTCTGGAATTAATTAAAAGTTTAGAGGTCATTAATACAAACTTCCCCATTGCTCTTAATACGTTAAAGGAACGGTATGATAATACAGCACGCATCGTAAGTAATTTAATTAAACGATTGTTGAAGAATCCATATCTGGTTAAATGCTCACCACAAGCGCTCAGAAATTTTCTCACTAGCATAAAACAAACTATGCAATCTCTTAATAATATGGAGATTCCAGTTAAACATTGGGATCTCATTTCTACTCGAGCTAATTTTAGACAAAGTTGACTATAATACCCATAAAGCTTTTGAGTATGAACTTGGTCCAAAAAAATACCTACATTAGCCCAGCTTTTCGAATTTTTAGAGAAAAGATGTGAAATACTTGAAAAATTGCAAAGCTCAAATGCTCATACTCAAAACTCTAACCGTAATTCCTCTACACGTACCACACATCTCTTTAATGTTGAAACTAATGTAAATACACACACCGGCAAAATTAGCCGAACACCGTAAAAATGGGACATGTTTGATATCACGAACTTCCTAAAGCAGTGGTCCGATTTGAGCGATTCTTTTAGTATGTTATAGCCTTATTATTTAAAAATATCGTTGTAATAATATTTTTGCTAGATAGCTAAATATCATTTTATACCGGGTGTAACAATAATACTGTGTTTTTTTCTTATAGTTTGGAACACCCTGTGGAATATTATAGCATATATAAAATATTTAAATTAAAACTCAATTATAGCCTCAGGCTTTCTTAACATTTTACTTTTTGATTCATGTTGAAAATAAAAAAGTTATGGGCTTTAACAACTAGCCATGTTTTTCATCGATAAATCCTCATAGTAGGGGAGGAAAGTATGCTAAATTTGCAGTTACTCGAGCGTTATGGGGACCTATTGGATTGTGAATAGTATGTGCTAAAATCACAAAAAGGTTAAGTTAAGATTTCCATATATTGGGGGACTTTTCATTTTTGAATTTATTTTTTATTTGAAACAATCGTTTTTTTTTCGATTATAGAGCCATTTATCCATAATTTAAAAAAATGTTGCAAATAAAAGTTGCTTATTTTTGCGTCAAGAATTCAAATCTTTAATAAAAATTGGGGGCTCCTATTTAAGATTTTAAAGTAACCCCCCACCACCTCACCTCCGTAGGGGGATGTGTTTGGTGCCATTCGATAGATTTTTGAAAAATATTGAATACGTGTATTTTGCAGTTTTACGACCTGATGTTCATTTCGAGAAATATCGTATTTAAAATTTTTAATTTACCCCCAAGCGAATAGATTTTTTAGATTTCTAAGAATAGATTTTTTTCTCGGTCCCCCTTAATGAATTCCCCGGTGTTAAGAACCAATATATGGTGTAGGTACATTTACAGGGTACAAGGTTTCTCCCCATGGGATAATCTGACGCCCTCGAGTAACTGAAAAAATCCCCGCTTGGGCTCCCCTACCATCATTATCTTCTTAGTTTAATAAACAAGCCTAAAGTAATTCAATAGATGTATTAAATAAATAAATTAATAAGCGATGTCACAATGACGACCTCCCGTGGATTTCAGCTGAACTAGCCGAACATCAGATCGAAAAACTGCAAAATAAACGTATTCAATATTTTTGAAAAATCTATCGAATGGCACCTAACACTTCCCCCCACGGAGGCGGGGTGGGGAATTTAATTTAAAATCTTAAATAGGAGCCCCCAATTTTTATTGCAGATTTGGATTCTTTACTTAAAAATAAGCAAATTTTATTCGACACATTTTTTCGAATTATGGATGTATCGCGCTATAATCGGAAAAAACGATTGTTTCAAATGAAAAATAAATTTAAAAATGAAAAGTCCCCCAATATATGAAAAACTTAACTTAACCTTTTTCTGGTTTTAGCACATACTATTCACAATCCAATAGATCCCCATAACGCTCGAGTAACTGCAAATTTAGCATATTTTCCTCCCCTACTATGAGGATTTATCGATGAAAAACATGGCTAGTTATTAAAGCCCATAACTTTTTTTTTCCAACATAATCAAATGAATTAAAAAAGAAAATGTTAATTTTCCAACATAAGCAAATGAATTAAGAAAGAAAATGTTAAGAAAGCCTAAGACTATAATTGAGATTTAATTTCAATATTTTATATATGCTAGAATATTCCACAGGATGTTACAAACTTTAAGAAAAAAACACAGTAATATTGTTACACCCGGTATAAAATAATATTTAGTTGTCTAGCAACAATATTATTACAACGATATTCTTAAATAATAAGGCTATAACATACTAAAAGAATCTCTTAAATCGGACCACTGGTTTAGGAAATCCGTGACATCAAACATGTCCCATTTTAAGGTGTTCGGCTAATTTTGCCGGTGTGTGTAGTTTAAAATGTTTGTTTTGCTCTCAACCTCATAAACTTTATAATTGTAATGGCTTTAAAGGCTTATCATATCCAGAAAAACTTGCATTTGTAAACACAAACAAGCTATGTAGAAATTGTTTAGGGACGAGGCTCTTTATTGCAAATTGTGGTTCGCATTCAACTTGCTCTGTCTGTCATAGAAGACATCACTCATTCCTTCACCAGGACAAGCATGTACAATACTCCACTTCTACACAAAGACCTTTCTCTTCAGAATCTCATATTGGTAGAAACGGTAACCACACTCTCAATGGGAATTCTCAACGTGTTGGCTCTAATACGCAAATATCATCCGTTAATGGTCAAGCTCCTTCTACTAACACTAATAGAGATATTACTCGATCTAATAATCATCATATTTCTCAACATAATCCTCTGGTTAGTCAAACTTATACTTCATCTCACAGTTATGATTCAAAATACACTGAATCTGAAGTTCAAGGTCCCTCCCATTCTCCTAGATTAGATTCACAAGGGGCAACTCAGTCATTATCTGCTCTTTCACTCACTAATGAAGTGGTATTGGCTACTGCTCTTGTAACACTTATAGACAAAGACGAAAATTTGGTTCATGCCCGAGCACTTCTGATAACGGTAGTCAGACAAGCGTTGTAACCCAAGAACTTGTAAATAGGCTAGGACTTCATTCCTATGATAGAAAATTAAAAATTTCTACCTTATCCCAAACTTATTCCACTTCCAACAAGATGATAGATTTAAAAATATATCCTTTTAGGACAATGCATAATGGATTCAACGTATCATGTGCTGTACTACCAAATATAACTTGTAAATTGCCCCAGGTAAAGATAGATAGATCTAGTTTAAACATACCCCAGAATATAAAACTTGCTGATTGCTAATTTTCAGTTCCTGGTAAAATTGATATGTTAGTAGGCAATGACATATATTGTGATTTGTTAACAGATGGGTTAATAAAACTTGGTTATGGCCCAGTACTGCAAAATACTCATCTTGGATATGTTTTTCAAGGAAGACTACCTTCCAGCCCCAAACATAATACTCCTTTATAAGTATCCAACTCTTACTTTTCAACTCAGGTGTTTTTCGGCATTAATTCACCGAATGATAGTGAATCTCTAGACGTTCTGATTAAAAGGTTTTGGGAGGTTGAAGAACTTCCAGAAAGGCCCATTCTCACTCAGGATGATGAACTTGCTGAACACATCTTTCAAACCACCACACAATTATTGCCTGAAGGTAGGTTCCAAGTAAATCTGCCATTCCGATCTTCTACAGATCCTAAGAGATTGGGCAATTCCTTTTATTCTGCCCGACAGAGGTTCTATAATCTTGAAAGGAAACTCAAAAAATGATCTGGTTTACAATCAGTATAAGGATTGTATACAAGAATATCTGTCTCTTGGCCATGCAACTATCGTACCTCTCACTCTTACAAACCCATCATCTGATAATAAATACTTTATTCCACACCATTGCATTATTCGTGAGGAAAAGCTCACAAATAAACTACGTGTTGTGTTTGACTGCTCTATGAAAACCAGCTCAGCTGTCTCACTAAGTGATATAATGTTAAAAGGGTATAAAACTCAACCTGAACTGTTGGATACTCTAATAAATTTTAGAACATTTTTGTATGTTTTTACCTCTGATTTAAGACACATGTACAGGCAAATCCTCATAAATCACTCTCAAAGATATTTACTAAACATTCTTTGGCGAAACTCCCTCCAAGAGGATTTGCAATGCATCCAGTTAAATACCGTGACATATGGTACTAATTGTGGTAATTTTCTCAGTTGTAGGTGCTTAGTAGAATTAGCTCTTACTCATCAGGCTTCGTATCCTCTAGCAAGTGATGCTCTCCTCAATGCATTTTATGTAGATGACATGTTGTATGGCGCTAATGACCCAACGACTCTCTCAAGGGCTTACCTTGAAATAACAGAATTATTGGACAAGGTAGGTATATCAGACCACAAATGGTGTTCTGATTCTCAAAGTTTCTTAGAGAATGTCTCTTCCCGTTCTCATGACTCAAACTATGTCATAGCCCCTGAAAATGGTAAGAGTAAGGTATTAGGCCTCTATTGGAATGCCAACTCAGATGAATTCTTAATTTCTCTACCTCAACTCTAACCAGAATCTCTCATCAAAACCACATATACCAAAAGAAAAGTACTCTCACTAATTGCTCAAATTTTTGACCCTAAAGGTCTGATTGGTCCAGTGGTAGTTGTTGCAAAATTATTAATGAGAAAAATTTGGGTTTCAAAAATTGGTTAAGATAACTACCTTTACTCAGACATTTTGAAAGAATGGCTCAAATTCATTCATGGTCTGTCATACTTGCAGTCTCTAAAAATACCTATTTAAAAATAAGAATACTCGAAAAATTGAAATCCATGCCTTCTCAGATGCTAGTATTCATGCATATGCTGCATGTGTGTACCTTCGTGTTATTTATGACTCCAACATCTCCTCTTGTGCTCTTGTAGCCTCCAAAAGTAGGGTGTCACCACTCAAAACTGTTAACCTTCCCAGACTCGAACTTATGAGTGCTGTTATATGCTCAAAACTTAGTGAACGAATTGTTACCACTCTTAAAATTAGAATTCCTCACATTGATTCCATAAATTTATGGAGTGATTTAGAGATTGTTCTTGCTTGGCTGAGATCACCTCCGTCCCGTTGGACTCCCTTTTGTTGCCAATAAAGTTGCAACTATACAACAAAACTCGGAATTTATTTGAAGATATGTTAAATCCAAGGAGACATCTTGTCTCGAGGTATATCATCGTCCGAACTCTCAAACTCCACTCTGTGGTTTATTGGTCCAAAGTTTCTTTCTGAAATTAATTTAGATCTTTCTCTCCTCAACTTGATAAACAAAATTACTCATGTTCCAGAAGAGAGAAAATGTCAGATTTTCCATCATACTCAAGCCTCTCCCTCATTTCTAGACAAGCTTATTCAACGATTCTCTTCATTCACAACCCTACAACGAGTAATTGCCTATTGTTTACGATTTGCTCATAATGTTAGAAACCCATCAGAAAAATTCTCAAGTAACCTTTCGGTGACTGAACTTAAGTCAGCTGAACTCATGATTGTTAAACTTATTCAAGCCAATTCATTTTCTCAAGAAATTTCTCTTCTCAAGGCTGAAACTTCAATTCCAACAAGATCTCTGTTGTCCATGAACCCCTTTTTGGACGAACATGGATTGTTAAGAGTCGGTGGTAGGTTAAAGTATGCCTCCGTACCATTTGACCAAAAGTTCCCTCTCCTCTTGCCCTCAAAAGACTTTCTAGTGAAACTCCTGTTAAAAAGAGAGCATATTAGATTATGTCATGCTGGTCCACAATGTACACTCTCCAACTTCAGGTTGAAATATTGGCCACTTGATGCTCTGCGTGAGATCAAGAGAATCATCCATAACTGTAAAACATGCTTTAGATTTAAGGCTCAACCAGCCTCTCAATTAATGGCAGACTTGCCGAAAGATCGTCTAGTGTGTTCTCAACCATTCACAAATGTAGAGACACACCCAGGTGGACCATACAATCTCAAAACCTCCAAACTTCGTAAGGCCCTCACAACCAAATGTTATATCTTTATGTTTATCTGCATGGTCACTAGAGCCTGTCACCTTGAACTTGTCTCGGCGTGGCAATCCCTCTGTAATATTTTCTGATAATGCCACCAACTTTCTTGGCTCAAAAAATCAGTTGAAGGAAGTTGCACACATTTTTAAAGGATAAGGATACACAATCTTCAATAAAGGCTTTTTGGCCTCTTCAGAGATCACTTGGAAATTTATTTCTCCTCACGCTCCTCACCATGGTGGAATCTGGGAAAGTGCAATTAAAAGTGCAAAGTACCATCTCCACAGGCTTATTGGCAACATAACGCTCACTTTTGAAGAATTCTCCACGGTATTAACCCAAATAGAGGCTGTGCTCAATTCTCGTCCCCTCTGTGCCATGTCCAATGAGCCTGGAGATCTGTCAGCCCTTACACCTTGTCATTTTTTGATAGGCAAACCCCTTACTTCTTTTCCGGAGATCGATATAAGTGAAATACCATCATCTAGATTAAACCTCTGGGAAAATTGTACGAAAATCCGACAAGTTTTCTGGCGAAGATGGAGTGCAGATTATTTGAATAGGTTACAAAACCGTCCCAAACGGCTCGTATCAAATAAGAACGTTCAGGTAGATAATCTTGTCCTTTTGAAGGAAGATAACACACCACCTTTATATTGGCCACTTGCTAGAGTGCTACAGGTCTTCCATGGCAAAAATGACAAGGTCCGAATTGTTAAAATTAAAACCAGGGATGGAATTTTCACTCGTCCTATCACTAAATTGTGTCCATTGCCAGAAGAGCATTCTTTGTAAATATGTTGTAAAGATCACCTTAAATATTTTATAGTGCTATGTTTTTATATTATATAAATTTTGTTAGGTTTAGCTTTTGCATCACTATGTAAGAAATGTTATAAATGTAGTTGTTAGTTGTTTTATGTTTAGGTAATGGTTCTAGGTTAATAGCACTATAGAATCACCAATATATTAGCATAAGTGTTTGTTGAGTTAGCTTCTTTGCTCTTGATTTATCGTTTATATCTCTACATGAATATACATATATTTTTTTCTCTCTCTTTTTGAATCAATGCTTCAAGGCCCGGCAGTATGTTGGAAAACCAACCATAGAATTATAAATGTCCAAATATTTATATTGTCAAAGGTCACACTTCCAAAACTTCCGGTTTTACAAACAATCGCATTTCCACTTACTTCCAAAAAATCACTTCCACTTCCGGCCTCTCCAAAAAGTGGGAAGCAAGTAATGCCACGCAATTCTCTCTCTCTCAGCATTTTTACCATTTTTGTAAATTAAGTTCTCGTCTAAAAGTAAATTTTTCATTCTCTCTCATTTAAAATATTACAAGAGCAAAGTAGTTTTATCAAGTTAAGTGTTTTTCATAATTTTCATCTCTACAAATAAATTAGTACATCAAATAAAATTCAGTGCAGTGTATAATTTCACCTCCACAAGAAAAGAAAACAGAATCAGTCGCCTACACACCGCAAAATCCTGTAAACTGTAAGTACGTACAATACTTTACTCAAATTCGACAGGTCGTCACGAGGGTTTGACGCTCTAGGAGGAAATTAGTGGCACAACCCCGTTAGTTTTTTCCCCTAAATCCCCTAGATAACTAGTTACCTTGAACTGAAACTTGACGTCCCTTTTCTGACTATTAAGTATTTTGATATCTTGACTTGTCATTTTGGGTATAATATGATCTTAAGTTGATAAAATGAGATGCACGATTTGTACATTTCCCGCCTTCAATATTGGGATGCGTGGGTCACGTGATGTACATACAGTTAAACGGTTTTCTGTTTGCTGCTGTTCAGTTGTTCAGTTAATCACACATGTTAATGTTGATAACATCAGTTACCTCTGTTGCGATGGCGAAGCGGGTACAATTTTTAAGAGAATTGCACAAACATGCCAAAGAAGGTTGTGTACCAAGTAATGATGAGGAATTTCTGGAAGTGGAAAATCTTATTCTTAGTGGAAAATGTATGTCGTATGTTATTTTTATTTAATGTTTCACGACTTGGCAACGGATGAAGCTATGTGTTACATGTGGGATGAGACAATTGGTGCACGTGGTGCAAATCAAATCGCATGCTATCTGTGGCAATTTTTTTAACATCAGAGTCACATGAAATGTGACTCTGATCACGCTCTTATTGAGAAAACTAAAAAAAACACAAATGAAAATTAACCATCTTCATGATTGTATTCAACTGGGTAGATCATGCAAGATAAAAAAACCCATTTAAAGTTGTGCATATTATGAGTTTAAACGATTTTTATAACTTTGCTGAGCTTGGCTTAAGAAAAGTACCTTTCACAATTAGAAAAAAGAAATGTTACTGGAGATAAGTTTTCATGGCAACCAGTTAAATGGCTGCAATATCAAAAATCCGTTGGCGAAATTCATTTTAAAGATAATATCGAAGATAATACCCCTTATAATTGTCTTACTTTCAAAAATGAGGAAAACCTACACACTCCTTTCACTTAAACCTAATAACGAAAGAACCTTTACCAATAAGCAAAGAAAAGAAAAAGATCTTCTGGATATTTTGCATCTTATATATCCTTTGTTCCACGACTTCTATTCAAATATAAAAACAACTGAAACCAAATCAACAGATCCCGATATTGACGAAAGAGATCCACTATGATGTCGATAATGACAATGCAGATGAAGAGAGCATTAAATAATAACAAAAACGATTATTGTTTCTAATTTTATTTGTATTTGACAACGAAGACTCTTTTTTTATTTTAATTACAATCTATTTTATGTTTCGTTCCTGTTAGTTTCTGAAATAAATATCCCAAACCGAAGGGTATGTTTTATTTGGCTGTAAAGTTTATATTTTACTCTATTTCATCAGTACTCTGGGCTAATTAGCAAAATTCATGGAAAAGTTATTTACCAGCAATTTTATTGCTGGAATCGAATTATAAGATCCTATATATTAATAATATAGGTATGCAAAGTCCGCAGATAGTGTGCTACTTTTTTTATAAACAAAATGGCGCCGACAAATCGTATTTTTTTCATTTATTGCTCTATAACTCCGAAGATTTTAACTTTACAACAAAAACACCCAAATAAAAATTCCCCGCAATTAAATTCTGCATAGAGATATGTTTTTCACAATTTGCTCCGACGAAAATATTCCTCGGAAAATGCAGGTTTTCCTAACAAAAACTCTAATTTTCAAATAAAGTTTTAGGTAAGTAATTATTAATCAATAATTAAATAACTTAGTGACATCAAAGCTTTCTTGGTGTAGATTGTAATTCCAGAAACCGGTGAAAATTAAACGAATATTTTAGCAACAATTCAATTGTTAATTAACAATTAACGATCGCAATAATAACCAAAATAATCATGATACATTGATCAAACTTATAAAGATCATAAAGATGAGATGCTTATTTAATATTTTATCGACAAAATATAAATTTTTCGTTTTTTTGCATAAACTTTAAATTTTGAAAAAAAAATAGTTATAATACGCTGGTCTAATTAGTTAAGTACAAAGAAAGGTTATTTACCAGCAATTTTATTGCTGGAATCGAATTATAAGATCCTATATATTATTAATATAGGTATGCAAAGTCCGCAGATAGTGTGCTACTTTTTTTATAAACAAAATGGCGCCGACAAATCGTATTTTTTAATTATTGCTCTATAACTCCGAAGATTTTAACTTTACACCAAAAACACTCAAATAAAAATTCACCCCAATTTAATTCTACACAGAGGCATGTTTTTCCCGATTTGCTCCGACGAAAATTGTCCTCGAAAAATGTGGGTTTTCCCAACAAAATCTTGAATTTTCAAATAAATTTTTTGGGCCAGTAATTATATATGAATAATTATATAGCTTGGTGAAATAAAAGTTTTCTTGGTATAGATTATAAATTCAGAAGCCGGTGAAAATGAAACGAATATTTTAGCAACAATTCAATTGGTAATTAACAATTTACAGTCGCAATAACAAGCAAAATAATCATGAGACATTGATCAAACTCAAGAGAGATTATAAAGGTGTGATGCCTATTTAATATTTTGTCGACAAAATATAAATTTTTCATTTTTTTGCATAATCTTTAAATGTTTAAAAAAAATTGTTATAAACAAATTAACATTTCTCAGAAATTGTTTATTATATTCTAGTTTTAAAAAATATTTAAAATGCGTATTTCATAGGTCTTGAAAATAAATGCTTTAAAAAAATTTTCCAACCATTTGCAAAAAAGTTATGAAACAGCAAAGTAAATATACGATTTCTCTGTTGTTTATAATTTGTTTTAATTGTTTCAAAGCTTAAAAGTGAGTCTATGGTACAACCTAATTACTCACAAAGAATGTCAAAAATTAGTGCAATGGTTATATTTTAATCAAAGATTAAAAATACTTTTTTTTGTAATTTTTAGCGCAAACGTAGGCCTGATACAGAGTCGGAGCTAAAATGTTCACTCGAAGCGACTGACACGCAGCATACATTGTTTATTAAAAGTGTACGTCACATGGCCGGTCGTCGCTCCGAGTGAAAATTTTAGCTACAGTACTGTATTACTCTACTTTCGCGCGTGTAAATTACAAAAAAATATATTTATAATCTTAGATTAAAATATAACCATTAAACTGATAATCGATATTTTTTTAAAAATAATTAGCTTGTACTTTAAACTCACTTCTACTTGTTTATAACTATTTTTCTTAAACATTTAAAGATTATGCAAAAAAATAAAAAATTTATATTTTGTCCACAAAATGTTAAATAGGCATCTCATCTTTATAAGATTTCACAGCTTGATCAGTGTATCATAATTATTTTGGTTATTATTGCGGCCGTAAATTATTAATTAACAATTGAGTTGTTGCTAAAATATTCGTTTAATTTTCACCAGCTTCTGGAACTATAATCTAAACCAAGAAGGCTTTTAAGTCACCAAATTATTTAATTATTGGTAGATAATTACTTATCAACTGTGAGTTCAAATCGCAAAGTGTGTGTGATAAGCATTTATAGGCCTGCAGGAGGTAACGTTGATCAATTTTTTATTAAATTACAACATATTTTGGAATTTTGTAGCAATTCTTATCAAGACCTTTTCGTATGCGGAGATTTAAATGTTGATTATTTGTCAAATTCTGTGCAGAAACAAATCTTACATGATGTTATAGTTAGTTATAACTTGAAAATTACTTCTGTGGACCCTACGAGGATTTTCACAAATAAATTAGGACATACATCATCCACTAAAATTGACTACATGTTAACAAATGTTAATATTGATTTTTGTAAATCTAATGTATACGAGGGTCATTTCAGCGATCATAAAATTTTTACACTTACAATTGAATCCAATAATGTAAATTTTCATAAAACAGAAAGAAGGATACATTGTTATCGCGATTTATCAGATCATTGCTTATTTCAGTTTCAAAATGCATTGTCTTTACTTAATTTTGATGAAGTGTATAATCAAAATGACATTAATTTGGCCATGAACGAGTTTGTAGATATAATTTCTTTTAACATGAATGTTTATTGTCCTGTAAAAACGCAGAGAAGTAGTACTAAAAACCGTAAAAATAAATGGGTAACCGCAGAAGTAAAGAAAGCCGGTCGTCATATAAAAAATGTATATTGGTTATCTAAAAAACTTCAAAATAATAATTCTCAAAAGGCATATAAAGAAGCCAAAAGAAATTATAATAAACTTATTAAAAATGCAAAAAAGCAATTTAATGAACAGCTTATCATACAATCAGATAACACATCTAAAACAACATGGAATTTGGTAAATAAAGCAACAGGTAGAAAACAAAAAAAATGTAATATAACTCTCAGCTCTGACGGTGGCGATATTACATCTTCTGAGGATATCGCTAATGTTTTTGCTGAATATTTTGCAACTGTAACTGAAAATAATCTTGAATCATATTTTGGCTTGTCTAGATCTACAAAATGTACTTGTTCTAAAATTTCGGACAAAACTTTTTTCTTTACACCCGTTACATATCAAGACGTTGAAGACGCAATTATAAATCTTAAAAACAAGTCCAGTACTGGTTTGGACAACATATCCACAAAAGTCGTAAAATCGGGAATATTTTCTCTATCTGCTCCTTTGAGCTACTTAATTAATTTATCGGTTGCTAATGGCAAATTTCCTGATGCACTTAAAATCGCAAGAGTTATTCCTATACACAAAAAAAATGATCCAGGATTGATTTCGAATTATAGACCGGTAGCAGTGCTGAGCGTTTTATCAAAAATTTTTGAAAAGGTTGTATATAATAAAATGGTTTGTTTTCTCGACAAATTCGATATTATATCCCCGCATCAACATGGGTTTAGGTCAAAGAAGTCAACGTTGACTGCTGCATGTCATTTTTTTAATTATATATATACAGATCTTGACAGAGGAAGGCATGTGGCAGGTCTCTTTTTTGATTTGTCCCGTGCCTTTGATTGTCTGGATTTTAACTTTATTAAAAATAAATTTTACAACCTAGGTTTCAGAGGAGATTTCTTGGACTGGATAGTAGACTATTTGAGCAATAGGAAAATGTTAGTTTCATATCAGAATTCTGCTTCGACAGTTTTCAATATTGATAAAGGAGTCCCTCAAGGATCTGTTTTAGGACCGCTTATATTTATTCTTTTTATGAATGATCTTCCTGATTACATTAAATCTCGAGTTATTACTATTTACGCAGATGATACTGCACTAGCGATCTCTGCGCCTAGTAAAGAGGAACTTATATTATTATCCAACGGTGTTTTTGGGTCATTTGTAGATTGGTCCAAAGCAAATGGATTAATAGTAAACGTTGATAAAACTCAATTTTTATATTTTCATTCCCAAAATGTTCTTAGCAATGTATACTCATTATCATTTAAATTTGACAATATACTTATTTCGTCAGTTACAACAACAAAATTTTTAGGTTTAAATATAGATTGCCGTTTGAGATGGACTGAACAAGTCAATACAATAAATACAAAATTAAATAAATCGTTTTATGCTATTTCTAGAATAAAAGATACTATGCCGATATCAGCACTGATCAATATCTATTACGGCCTTGTTTACAGTCATATGAGTTACAACATAATACTATGGGGAAATTCTATTGACAGCCCTAAAATTTTTGTAACTCAGAAAAAAATTATTCGAAAAATATTCGGGCTAAAATTTCGGGAAACTTGTAAACCAACGTTTATAAAATACAAAATCATGTCATTCTATAGTTTGTACATTTACCACACTCTTCTGTTTGTCAAAGAAAATTTCAATCAATTTGAAACTAATGCTCATCGACATGATTACCATACAAGAAATTGTAATAAGCTCCGAATACCCCAGTTTAAAACATCAAGATTAGAAAATAGTTTTAAATTTATGGGAATGAAATTGTACAATAAACTTCCCGATGAAATGCAGGAGATTGCTAGTTTTAACAGTTACAAAAATAAAATCAAAAATTTATTATTAGCCAAATGCTACTATTCCGTCAAAGAATTCCTTGACGATAGCCTATAAACTATTTTACACTATTTTATTTTTTATGTATAAATTGTTTTGTGTATACAAAGTCTAAAATGTCTAAAAATGTTAGTCTAAATATGTTATTTTATAATATGTGTTAGGTGTTAGGTACCTATAAAAAATTGTGTAGCTAAACAATGTTAGCTTGTAACAGTTATATTACTGTATATGACCTGTCCTATACATTTTGTAAAAATGTCTTAAAAGGATGAATAAATATTTCTATTTCTTTCTATTTTTTCTATCTAAAACTTTAGTTGAAAATTAAAGATTTTGTTGGGAAAACCCGCATTTTCCGAAGAAAATTTTCGTCGGAGCAGATCGGGAAAAACACGTCTCTATGCAGAATTTAATCACGGTGAATTTTTATTTGGGTGTTTTTGTTGTAAAGTTAAAATCTTCGGAGTTATAGAGCAATAATTGAAAAACAACACGATTTTCGTGCGCCATTTTGTTTATAAAAAAAGTAGCACACTATCTGAGGACTTTGCATACCTATATTATTAATATATAGGATCTTATAATTCGATTCCAGCAATAAAATTGCTGGTAAATAACTTTTCCCAAAAATGGCCTATTCTCCGATAATCAGCCCAGACTACAGGTTTATTTGAATCAGAGTAAGTTGCTTATGGTAAATAAGTTGACAAGTACTAGGTGAACAATGTGACAAGTCTGATTTCAATAAAAATAACCAAAGGAAATGTCACATTTTTTTCAGATTTGCAAAATCGACTAAAATTACTTATATTTAGGACACTAAACTAAAAAACAGTTAATAATCTTTTTTACACCTAATTGTCAAAAATTAAAATCAATACCCTGAAAGACTGTGTTTTTAAACATGTCAACATATTCACGCCAGCCACGGATATCAGGAACTGCAGAAAAAAAACATATCCAACCCTACGGCAAAAACAACCTACAACCCCACTAACGAGTAATCTTGGAAGAACCATCAATCCAGGCATTAGCTACTCACAATAAGCAGTAACAAACCAACTACCTCAAGCAAGCACATCTCAGAATACTTTTCAAGCACCAAATTTAACACACCCTACTCCTGCTAACGACCTGTCTGAACTAAAATCGATGTTTAAAGGATTTGCGGAACAACTGTCCACACTGCTAAGGCTAAACCTCCTAACGATATTGTTACGTTCCAAATTTGAAGTAGGAAGTCCCACCTCTATTTTCAATAATTTAAACAATTCTTGACATGTTAAATCGGTTGCCTATTTTAAGTATAATTGACATTATAATCAAGGTGGCGAAAAATGAAACCTTAGTTTTTAAATGTCTATCAAGTTTTTCTGAAGTTAAGGGAAAATGTCCACTTTTGTGAAGAAAGTAATTTAGATCGTTCTTCCTAGAGATATCTTAGAATATTTAGGATCGCAAAATTTAAATGTTTGAATTTCGGTATTATTCGGTGACCTCCGTGTGTCAAATTTGTCAAACGTTCGGGAACACAACGGAGGAGAACGTGATTTTGGGTTTGACGGTTGCACCTGAAAGTTCGTGCTAGTTTAAAAACGGCATTCTGTTTTTTTTTGCTGCTGTTCCATGTGGGATCTGGACTAGTACAAACTGTGTGGATGTTCAAGGGGGATTTTCCGCTTTCGTGGAAGGATTTTTGGAAATATCCACAACTTCGTTAAAAGCGGATTTAGCGTGCACGTGCCTATCCCAAAGTCGCATTTAAATCAAGAAATTAGCCTTTAATCACGAGTCCAATTTGGAATATTTTAAACCCCTAACCTGGCTAAAAAGGGGTTCTTCTTCTTCTTCTTGTTTCTGTCTGGCTGTAATTTTCAACTTGTCCAACATTGTCATACAAGTCTATGTACATCGGTACATCGTATTTTTGGAGTTCTGATCTACCTAATTAAGTCGCAGTGGGTTTACGAATGGTACTTTTGGAGTTTTGAGTGGAGACACACTGTCCTATAACGAGGAGGCCACGCGGTGAAGTATATATTTGATTGAATATTCGAGGTATGGATCGATAATTAGTTTTCGACGGAAAATTTAAGCGCCGCGCCGTCTAATTTGTTTATGGGATACGATAGTTTTTTTTAAGATTATTTGCGGTTTGTTTTTATTTTAATATTTACAAAATACTTTACACAGTTTTTATAGATTATTTGCAGTTTAGTTTATTCGTTTGATATTTACACATACCTAGTATAATTTTGTAAACTGCGTCTAAGGGGGGATTAAATATTTGTAATAGATTTATTTTTTTATATTATTGTCTGCGCACGCACTTGAGCGATCGTGGTATCCTATTTGGGTTAATTATTTTTTTGTTGGTATTGAACCACACATCCCTTAGCGTCCGATAATTTAGATACGTCTTACCTTTTACCGTGCAATTAAATAGAAATAACATATGCATTTTTGTTAGGCAAGTAGAAGCCGCATTTTTATATTCTTTTTTTATTAATCCTATGGTAAAGTTAAATAAAATATTGTAATATGTAATTGTTTTCAAATATCTTGGGAATATATTTATTAAAATTCACTAATTGCTGATCTCAGACAATTTCATTTATTTTTTTATTTATTCAGGTTGTATACTATACTTAGTATTTTGGTAGTAAACCTATTGGTAAGTTGGTGGTTTATTAAATAGTAACGTAGGGAAGGCTGTGGGCCAGTTTACCTGGCGCCCCTTATATAACTTCAGATTATTTTTTTTTTGTGGACCGCACGACCATCTCCACTGTTTTGTCTAGCCGCGAGCCATTCCCAGACTGTCACCGTATAGTACTTTTCTTTCCGGGTGTACGTCTGATTTATATGTGGTACATTTTGTAATTTTTTTTATATAGATTCAGTTTTGTACGCCACGTTATTTTGGCGCCCAAGACGCCCAAGACGCCCAAGACGCCGATCCTGGCAGGATCGCCAAAATAACGTGGCGTACAAAACCGAATCTATATAAAAAGAATTACAAAATGTACTACATATAAATCAGACGTACACCCGGAAAGAAAAGTACTATACGGTGACAGTCTGGGAATGGCTCGCGGCTAGACAAAACAGTGGAGATGGTCGTGCGGTCCACAAAACAAAAATAATCTGAAGTTATATAAGGGGCGCCAGGTAAATTGGCCCACAGCCTTCCCTACGTTACTATTTAATAAACCACCAACTTACCAATAGGTTTACTACCAAAATACTAAGTATAGTATACAATAGGGTGGGTCGAAAATATTGTTTTGCGAATTTCGATTTGTAATAGTGCGGAAAACATGACCTGGGTAGAGACTTAAAAAGGTGCATATTTATTTTTTATTTATATTACCATTAATTACCCGCGCATGACGTTTGAAAATTCGGAAAAATTGTTAAAATTACATTTATTTTATCAGAGTTTATTGTATAAATTACATGGCATAAAATGATATTACATTCTTATATTCAAAGATACACGTAATACAAATAATAATCAATCCAAAATATGAGAATAATCGTGCGCATACTGCGGAGGAAGGAGTGGGGAAAGAGGGCGTAAACTGTCGATCACGCGTCTTTGCCTCAGTGCACCTAATGGGTTCCGGGCGAAAGGTCGCGCGCATTTATCTAATGTTTTCGCGATTTTAAGTAGTTTTTGTTAGCTTTGTGACTTTGTGCATCATGGAGATTTCAAATAATACCCGAAAATCCACAAGTTGTCCCATATTTGGTGCTCCGGAAGAAATTAACGAAAATCAACTACCCACTTACAAACAAGTTATAAAATATTACAATTTAGTAAGACATCAGCTTAAACTTGAGAATAATTCAAAAAAAGAGCCATCCATTAATGAAGTATCTGAAATAGTGTCATCTAAAGTTGAACATTTATGGAGAAAAGCGTCTATTCCTACTGTGTCTCATAATCGTGTGATGCAATTGATAAAAAGTTACCACGCGAAGTGTAAAAATTAAAATCTTTGAAGTGTTTACCAGAAGAAAAAATTCAAGATTTTCATAGAAATTCGGAAAAACTGTTTGATTTGAGTTCATGTAAGTGTCAAGATTTAGAGTTATGCAAATGTTCCAAAGACCAAAAGATTCCTAAGGAAGAACAAGCTTTTTTAATAGATCAGAGAACAGAGAGATTAAAAGCGAAATGATTATGAGAACTGTTGATTTATTGACAAGTAAGAAGAAAAGAAAACTGAGTGATAGAAAAATTAAGCTTAAATCCTATTACGATTCTAGCGTTTGTGAACCAGGCCGTTCTCACGAAAATCCTAATACCTCAATAACGTCTGGAAGTAGCGATGAAGAACAAACTTTGCCCTCAAGTTCTCACGAAAATCCTAATACTACAATAACGTCTGAAAGTAGCGATGAAGAATAAACTTTGCCCTCAAGTTCATCAAAATCAGCATCAAAAAAACGTGAAATAACATCTCTCAAGAATTTATCAACTATTTGTGACCGATACGGGATATCCGATAGAGCAGCTGCTGCTGTCGCTTATGCTGTTTTGCAAGATGTGAAAATCAACAACGAAGTAATCGATAAGTCGAAATTGCGACGAGCGAGACAAAAATTACGAAAAGAAACCTTATCTCAAAGCCAACTAGATACTATTCCTGCCTTATTTTTTGATGGACGAAAAGATAAGACCCTGAAAATTGTTATGAAAGGGGGAAAAATACCGCTCAACATCTGTGGAAGAACATATTTCAATAATTAAAGAACCAGGATCAGTTTTTGTCGGATATGCCGTTCCAAGCCATGGAACTGCAAAATGATTGGAGTCTGCTATCTTTCAAACAGTAACAGCTCAACTGAATATGTCTCTAGAGGATACTCTTGCCATAGGTTGTGATGGTACGGTAACTAATACGGCGGAGTCATACGGCTCTTAAAAAAGCGTTTACACCGACCACTTCAATGGATCATACGCCTTTTACACTTAAATGAACTGCCCTTAAGACATTTATTTGCAAAACTTGATGGCACCACAACAGGACCTAATACTTATTCAGGTGCTATCGGAAAGTTATTAGATGATTGCGAGAAGCGCTCTGTTGTCGTGTTTGAAAATATAGAAGGTATGTTACCAAACATTTCAAATATAAAAGACCTCAGTTCTGATCAACGTTACCTTTATCATATCACATCTGCCGTCATAAGTGGTAAGTGCCCTTCTGATTTGTCTAATCGCTCTCCGGGAAAAATGTCGCATGCCAGGTGGCTAACAAATGCCAACAGGATTTTGCGCTTATATATTTCCACTGAGATACCTACAAACGAACTCAAAAAACTCGCTACTTTTGTAGTTAAAGTATATGCTCCTCTTTGGTTCGAAATCAAATTAAATCCGACATGTAAAGATGGAGCAAGGCACTTTTGGAAGTTGGTATTTTATACTCGATATCTTCCGCAAGAATTGAAGAGTGTCGTTGATCCTGTAATAAAGCGAAATGCTTACTTTGCGCACCCAGAGAACTTGCTCTTATCTATGTTATCTGACGAACAAAAACATGTGAGAGAACTTGCCGCTAGACGCATTATAAAGGCAAGGAAACCATCTGAATCCTTCCAGCTTCGAGTCTTTGAAGTGCCTAAGATAGATTTAAACGCTTCTTCTTACATCGATTTGATAGACTGGCAGCAATCTTACTCGCAACCACCTATATTGATCAATGTTCTGGATGAGACTCTTCATTCCCTAGTTGAGTCAGGTGGTGATGATGAAGTCCTTTTTCTGAGGCTACCATGTCATACTCAAGCTGTGAAGCGGGCTGTAAAAACAGTAACACAGGCATCTATGCAGCTTTACCACAAAACAGCAAGAGAAGCTTTAATTAAGAATAAAATTATTTCACGAAAGCTTATGCCTAAGTTCGAAAGTAAGAAAGATTTTAACGTGATTTGAAGATTTTTTATTTTATCATATTATTTGTTTATTTTTCTTTCTTTATAATAAAATTTACTCCAAAAGCACTTTATTTTATTAGTTTACGTTGTTGTTATTCCTATGAGCCACGATAAATCGATTTTCAAACAATTCACAAAAAAACAAAAATTTCAGTTTTTCAAACTCAATGCGCGGGTAGAAGGGGTTAAACTAGAAAAATTCTTTTTTCATTGTTTTTCATGAATGGATGTGGGTCACGTTTTTTTTACTATTACAAAACTTATTGGACAATTTTATTTTTTTCCATACAAAAGTGACCCACCCTAGTATACAACCTGAATAAATAAAAAAAAATAAATGAAATTGTCTGAGATCAGCAATTAGTGAATTTTAATAAATATATTCCCAAGATATTTGAAAACAATTACATATTACAATATTTTATTTAGCTTTACCATAGGATTAATAAAAAAAGAATATAAAAATGCGGCTTCTACTTGCCTAATAAAAATGCATATGTTATTTCTATTTAATTGCACGGTAAAAGGTAAGACGTATCTAAAATACCGGACGCTAAGGGGTGTGTGGTTCAATACCAACAAAAAAAAAATAATTAACCCAAATAGGACACCACGAGAGCTCAAGTGCATGCGCAGACAATAATATAAAAAAATAAATCTATTTCAAATATTTAATCCCCCCTTAGACGCAGTTTACAAAGTTATACTAGGTATGTGTAAATATCAAACGAATAAACTAAACTGCAAATAATCTTTAAAAACTGTGTAAAGTATTTCACGAAATCTTAGAGCAAATAATCTTAAAAAAAAACTATCGTATCCCATAAACAAATTAGACGGCGCGGCGCTTAAATTTTCCGTCGAAAACTAATTATCGATCCATACCTCGAATATTCAATAAAATATATACTTCACCGCGTGGCCTCCTCGTTATACGACAGTGTGTCTTCACTCCAAACTCCAAAAGTACCATTCGTAACTCCACTGCGACTTAATTAGGTAGATCAGAACTCCAAAAATACGATGTACCGATGTACATAGACTTGTATGACAATGGTGGATAAGTTGAAAATTACAGCCAGACAGAAACAAGAAGAAGAAGAAGAACCCCTTTTTAGCCAGGTTAGGGGTTTAAAATATTCCAAATTGGACTTGTGATTAAAGGCTAATTTCTTGATTTAAATGCGACTTTGGGATAGGCACGTGCACGCTAAATCCGCTTTTAACGAAGTTGTGGATATTTCCAAAAATATGAAAGCAGCAGCAAAAAAACAGAATGCCGTTTTTAAACTAGCACGAACTTTCAGGTGCAACCGTCAAACCCAAAATCACGTTCTCCTCCGTTGTGTTCCCGAACGTTTGACAAACTTGACACACGGAGGTCACCGAATAATACCGAAATTCAAACATTTAAATTTTGTGATCCTAAATATTCTAAGATATCTCTAGGAAGAACGATCTAAATTAGTTTCTTCACAAAAGTGGACATTTTCCCTTAACTTCAGAAAAATTTGATAGGCATTACCCCTATTTAAAAACTGTTTCATTTTTCGCCACCTTGATTATAATGTCAATTATACTTAAAATAAGCAACCGATTTAACATGTCAAGAATTGTTAAAATTATTGAAAATAGAGGTGGGACTTCCTACTTCAAATTTGGAACGTAACAACACCCCCCTTTCCCAGAGGAAAACTTACGAGGAAAAACTAGACGAAGAAAATTTTCCCTCGCGCTAGCGACACACTACCTACCTCCAAGAGAAGTCCACAACACAATCATCATCCACTCCATCCTCACCACGCGCAAGTACTTGGACAGCGAAAGCATACCAATCTCAAACCAGCACAACACAGCAACTTACTTACAACACTTACTCTACTTCCACACAACAGTCATCTCTCCACGTACGAGATCAAGTAGAACAGTTTCAAATTCCAACGTCAATCTAACAGCACTGTTTAGGTCGGTTACTGGATGTTACCCTTATTCGCGTCATCTTAGCTCTGGGTCATCGCTAGTATTTCACTACACCTCGTACTAACATGAGTCCATAAGAAATTGTCCACCATTCCACTCTTACTGATACTGCGAGAAACATCTATCGAATCAGTAGTCTAATCCCAATTTTCCATTAAGATAAAAATGAAATAGGTCTTTCAGAATTTAAATCCGTATACAACGAAATTTAGTGAATCATCCAAAAGCTAAGCTATTATCAAACAAGATTCACCAAAACATAATTCTGTGTCTTCGAGAAAATCCTATTTTAATAGAATGGCTTACTAACATCGAAACAAATCCGAAGGCCATAGTCTCGAAGACAACATATTTCTGACCAAACCTAAATGACATTCAAACCCATAAATCAAAAGAAATTACGGCTACCACTACCCTACAACTTCGTATTGGCTACCTAACACCTAAAAAAACGAATCGGTTGATCAACCAAATACATTCAAACAACCGATCACAGCCAATACTTGGTCATCCTTCACGGACACAACAAAAAAATACAACCTACTTCAGAACACTAACTTTATAAGTCTACTTAGACCAGACAAAACTTTGCTAGTCCGTTCTACTCCGATCTAAATCCTATGGGGATCATCGGTCGGGTTACTAACCCTTAAATCCTTAACATTCCAAATACCTTGATCCTTGCCATTTTCATCCTCTAAACTATATGTCCAGGTGGAAACTTTCTTCTTCACGAAGTAAGGTCCTACCCATCTAGGAGCTAACTTTTTCGTGAAATAATTAGCGGCATCTGACAACACAAAATTTCTCCGCCACACTAACTGATGGGGATGAAATTCCTCTGGACATCTCCGTAGATTATAAGTCTTCTCACACTTAGCGCCGAAGCTTTATCTAAACGTTTTCTAACATCAGAAAACAACTCCTGGAGTCCACGTGATCGGTCATATCCCACTCTAGCTACTTCATCTTCCGGGTCTCCGAGTTTGTCCTTCCGGGAAAAATCTCGTCCATCCACTACCATCTTCCGACCGAAATTTATGAAGTAGGGATCTTGACCAGTCGACTCGTGGTATGCAGTGCGGGTAGCACATGCTAGTTTGGCCAAATTTTCATCCCACTTCCTATGGTTGTCAGTTGTATAAGTTGCCATCATTGTCTTAAGGGTTCGGTTATATCGTTCAGATGGATTGCACTGTGGATGATACAACGCATTATAACGAACTGAGAAACCATAGGTTTCCATCAATTTCTTGAAAATACCCGAAGTATACTGGACACCATTATCACATAGTAACAGACGTGGAACTCCAAATACGAGGAAAACTTCTTCTTCTATTTTCTTAACGACATGAACGGCTTTTGAGGATAGCAGCGGAAATACCAAAGAAAATGTACTAAACCCGTCCATTACAACTAAAATAAACTTATAGCCTTGGGGTTGATCTTGGAAAAGGTCCCATAAGATCGGTTGCTACTATCTCCCATGGTTGAGTAGCCTTAGGTTGAGGAATCATGAAGCCCTTGGGCTTACCTTGTTCCACCTTATGCATGGCACAAAGTGAGCAACGTCCAACGTAACGAGACACATCACTCCGCAATTTCGGCCAAAAATACTTCTCGTTAATACGCTTATAAGTTTTCAGGATCCCCATATGACCTTAAAGGGCTATCATGACACAACTTCAGCACTTCCAATCGCTGACCCTTAGGAACGACCTCCTTCCAATTGTCCACTTCCTCGACCAAAAATCCATGACTGGGACGGATATATTTATACAGCTTGCCACCAGACATTCTCCACTGAGGATACTTCAAGGGATTAGACTCGATTCTTCTACAAAGTTTATCATACCAACTATCACCACTAGGAGGCGGTACGACCTCTTCAACCATATCAAGCACAGGAACTGACCGAGATAACAAATCCGGGACAACATGTTCTTTTCCTTTACGATGCACAATCTTAAAGTCATATTGTTGCAACCTTACTGCCCATCGAGCTAATCTTCCAGTAGGATCCTTTAAATTTTGGAGCCATACGAGGGATGCGTGATCAGTCACGACCGTAAACGGCACACCCTCCAGGTAAGGACGCAGTTTTTCGACTGCCCATAACACAGCTAAACATTCCCGTTCCGTCGTGGAAAAATTTCTCTCTTGACGCGTTAATGATCTGCTCAGGAAACTAATTACTTTGTCACCATCCGGGCCTGGTTGCAATAACACGGCACCCACTCCATATCCTGAGGCATCACATTGGACAACAAAAGGCAAATTGTAGTCAGGACAATTAAGTATCGGGGCGGAAACTAGACATTCTTTTATTCTGTGAAAAGATTCTTCACAATCCGGGGTCCAATTGAATTTTCTTTCTTTCTTCAATATCGCTGTAATTGGAGCTAGTAGTGTCGCAAAGGAAGGAATAAACCTTCGATACCAGGAAAATGTGCCTATGATGCTACGGACTTCCTTGACAGATGTGGGTGATGGGATGCGTAGTATAGCCTTGACCTTATCGCCATCAACATGTAGTCATTCCTATCAACCACATGACCCAAATACTTAAGTTCCGGTCTACAAAATTGACATTTATCCCAGCTAACGGTTAACTTAGCTTCTCTCAAGCGTCTAAACACCTCCTCTAAGATTCTTACATGTTCTTCAAAAGACTCTGTCATGATGACCACGTCATCCAAGTAAGTAAAGACGTAGGGTTCCAACTCCGGACCGAGGATCTATCAACCTCTGCCATGTAGCCGGGGCATTATGTAATCCAAAAGGCATCCTACAAAACTGAAAAAGACCTCGACCAGGAACCGTAAAAGCAGTATAAGGCCTGGAAGCCTTAGCAACAGGTACCTGCCAATACGCCGACTTAATGTCTATGGTGGAAAGATAATGCGCGTTCTTTAATTTATTCAAGATATTAGAGATGTACGGTAATGGGTAGCCATTTCTCTCTGTTACGGCATTAAGCTTTCGATAGTCTACGCAAAACCTCCATTTTGGTGCTTCACCTTCTGGAACCTTTTTCTTCACCAATAGAATCGGCGACGACCAAGCACTATTCGATCGTTCCACTACTCCTTTTGCCAACATATCTTCTAGTTCCTTATCAATATGGCTCTGGATTACTGGGGATACAGGGTAGTAACGTTGTTTTATGGGTGAAGATTTACAAACAATCACATGCTCAGTGACATCTGTACAACCAAGAGAAGTGCCCATTAGTTCACGACTTCTATTAATAACTTCATCCAATCGCGACTTCTCTGCATGCGTCAAAATAGTTTGACCTCGGAGATGATCCACTGCACCTACCATCGCGGGAGCGTCCGAAAAATACCATTCGTTATGCCTCAAGTTAGGAACGATACCCATAACTCGCCAAAAATCAGATCCTAAAATCAGAATATGTGGTACGTCCAAAATAACTAATACTGGCAAGACACACAGGCGATCTCTAACCATGAAAGGTACTAAACATTCTCCCAACGCTTCACACATCTGACCATTCGCTACTCTACAAACGGTCTTCTTCGAAGTATCCAACTCTAAACCCAAGTTTTGTAAAAATTTCCAACCAGTTCTTCCTACAATGGTCTTTGAAGCACCAGAATCCAATAATACCTAAATTTCCTTTCCTAAGACTTTAACTCTCAAATATGGATGTTCGTCTCCTTCGGAATGATGTAAAATAAAGTCTAAAATAGGACGAGGGTTGGTCGAGTCAACGTCGGCAACACCTCTTCGACCAGTTAGGTGCGCTTCCTTCCGTTTCCCGAGTTACACGAAGGACAAGTTCTGACTGTAAACCCTTCTTTCTTACACTTAAAACAGTGAACAGCCTCCTTCTTCATTAGATACCCTACTGCCTTGTGACCTGGCTGATTACACCGATAACAGACTAAAGTCCTAAACCTTCCTCTAGAGGACTCCGATTCGGATGAAGCAACAGGACCCTCACCAACACTGCTACAACTTTCAGCATCCACACTGATATAAGCTAGGTCCTTTTCCAAAGTATTCATTTTCCTACTATTCGGTTCAACATAGTTCCTAATACAATCACGTCTTTCTTCCACACTGCGACATAGAACACGAAGTTCCTCCAACGTAGATGGCAACGGATCACGTAATCTATCCTGATGGAACGGGTGCAAATTCCTAATAACTATTGTCAATTTAACTTCCTCTGGAACATGACAACGCAAGCGATTAAAGTAACTATTCATTATTGCTAAGTAGACTCCTATAGTCTCAGACGAATGCTGAGTTCTCCTCCGAAGCTCTTCAAAAAGCGCTTCACTATGGTGAGCTGACAGGTACTCCCTACGGAACTCTTCAACTAATTCAGTCCAACTCCCTACACGTAGACGAACATCTTTATAAAACTGATAGGCTTTATCCGAAAATAAATCTATACCTGATTCCAAAAGTATACTATCTGGTACGTGACGAGCGAGACTCAATTCATTCACCATCTTAAAAAATGCAGAAATAGACATACCCCTAGCAGAACCTGAAAACTTTTCTATTCCCAACTTATGAGGAAGTATCACCCCTGAAGAAGAGACAGACCCTGAAAGAACAGGATTAACAGCCTGTGGCACCGCTCCAGGAGAAGAAGCATGAGCTTGTCCTACCCCTGCCTGAAAAGACTGATTCAAGACTGAAATCACATCGAGCGCTGCTGGTACCGAGCCAGATCCGGTTGGATGCTGCTTATCATGTAAATCTTGTGACAACTTCAAAATCTCAGCCAGAAAGTCTGACTTAACAACCTGGGCTGCTTCGGCATCATCACCTGTTGGCAATACCATAAGATCGATCCTCCACAAGACATGGTTAATCTGTGTCCGCAATCTCAAGGACTCAGCACAAGTAGGAGGTCCGGCGAACTTTCCAACAGCCGTAGTCAGCTCCGCAAGTTTAGCCTGGATTACCGTTTTGTCCTGTGCAAAGGTGAATGGGTGCTCAGGATATCTAAATCTTTCATTTGCTGCCTCACGACTAAATGCATCAGACAGACTAGACCTCATAGACTCAACAGTGTCAGTAGATACTCCACGAATTTTGAGTTCATATTACAGTTCCTCTTTCCTTAAGTAGTTGGGTACAAGGTTTCGCACCATCTTGCAAAAGTTCAAAATTCGAAAAAAAATGTATCAACCAAAAGGAGCAAATATTTAAAAAATCAAGATATCAGTAAAAATATTAAAACACAGGTTCAGTTTACTTTATTAATGGGAGCAAAATAAAAATCAAAAAATAGTCTGAAGTTATATAAGGGGCGCCAGGTAAATTGGCCCACAGCCTTCCCTACGTTACTATTTAATAAACCACCAACTTACCAATAGGTTTACTACCAAAATACTAAGTATAGTATATATATATACAACAGCACTAAAGGCCTTAGAGGCCCATGGCTTGAAAAGTTTGTTTTTTTCTTTCTTCATTTTCACGTTTCTTTATGTGCTGAGCTCTTCTCTGGCTTGATATGTGATTTTCCTCCATTCCTTCCTGTCACTCATTTTCCTTTTTTGGCCCTCTAGCCCCATTCTTTCCAAATCTTTTTCGACGTCTTGCTTCCATCTATTTTTCGGCCTTCCTCTTCTCTTTCTTGAAGTTATAGTGTAGTTTAGTACCTTTTTTGGAGTCCTCGTGTTTGGCATCCTTTCAATGTGACCTCACCATCTAAGTCTATGAGCCTTTATCACTCCTATTATATTAGGTTGGTTGTATAATTGCTTTAACTCATCATTTGATCTTCTTATCCATAAACCGTCCCTTATTTTTCCTCCATATATCTTCCTTAGTATTTTCCTTTCCCAGATCTCCAGTAAATTTTGTTCATTTTTTGTCATTGTCCATGTCTCACTGCAGTATGTTACTATTGGCTGTATAGTTGTTTTGTATAGCTGTACTTTTGCCCTTCTTGATAGAAACTTGCTTTTCAACATTACATTAAGCGCATGTACACTTCTATTGCCTGCCATTATTCTAGCTTGTATTTCTTCTTTAATGATAGGTTTACGTGATATTATTGCCCCTAGGTATGTAAATCTTTCTACCATTTCGAATTCGTATGATGTTCCTTCTTCTACTTCTACTTTAAACTTTTGACCATTCCTAAACTGACCATCTGTCCACTCCATACATTTTGTTTTAGTTGAATTTATATATAGTCCCATTTTCTTCGCTGCTTTTACTATTCTCTGTACCATCTCCTGTAGCTCTTTTTTTCCTCTTGCCAGTAACACCACATCATCCGCAAACGCCAAAACTTGGTGTCTTCTTTGATATATGAGTCCTTCTCTATTGATTTTTGCTTCTCGCATTATTTTTTCTAGGCATAAGTTGAAGAGTAAAGATGACAGAGGATCGCCCTGTCTTAATCCTTCGTTTACTATAAATTTTTCTGATGATTGATTGTTTATTTTGACTCTGTTTTCTGTATTCTTCAGAGTCAGATGTATCATGTTACGTAGCTTTCTGCTAACTCCCAATTCCTCAAGCGCCTCTTTTAATTTCTTCCTCTTTATTCTATCGTATGCTTGTTGGAAGTCGATGAATAGTGCTATCGTTGGTAGGTTGTGTTCATAGCTTTCTGCTTGTAATTCTCTGATTACGAATACTTGGTCCGTTGTGCTTCTCCCTCTTCTAAATCCGTACTGATATTCGCCTATTATATTTTCAGCTTCTTTTTCAAGTTTGTCTTTTATTGATTTTCCTAGGATTTTGTATACGGTATTTAATAAAGCTATTCCTCTGTAATTACTGCATTCTGTTTTGTCGCCTTTTTTATGTAATGGGCAGATAATTGCTTCCTTCCAGTCCTCTGGTATTCGTTCTTTTAACCATATATCTTTTATGATTTTGTGTATCCAATCATTCAGCAATTTTCCACCATATTTCATCATCTCTGCTGTTATGTTATCGCTTCCAGGGCATTTGTTGTTTTTAAGATTTCTAATTATTTCCTCGATTTGTTCTTTGCTCGGTGGATTATCTTCTATGTCTTCTAACTGTTCATTTTCTGTCTCTGCTTCTATGGATTCATTTTGGTTTGGCTTATTCTTGCCATTTGGTAATTCGTCAAAATACTCTTCCCATCTCTCTACTATTTCTGCTTCGCCGCTTATATTATCTCCAGCTTTGTTTTTAACGAATATGGGTTTTTGTTGGTATCCTCTTTTCTCGTTTCTGGCACCTTGATACAGGTTTTTTATTGCTTTATTTCTGTAGTTCTCTTCTATTTCTTTTAGCTTATTATCTAAGTGTTTTCTCTTCTTTTCTCTCAACAACCTCTTTACTTTTTGTCTTTGTTCTATATATCTATCATGCGTCTCTGTTGTTTCTTTCTTGATCATTTCCATCCTTAATGATTGTCTTAGTTCTATTTCTTTTTGGCACTCTATGTCGAACCACTCCTTCCTCTTTTTAATCTCTTGTTTATTACATTCTTTTGCTGCTTTGTTCATTACTTGCTTTATGATTTCCCAGTTGTTCTCCGTTTGTTCTTCTATTTGTATCTTTTTTAGTTCCCTTTCCATTGTTTCTCTGTATGTTTCTTGCTCTTTTTTTGTTGCAAACCGAATTGGTTTATTTATACATTTCTTTTCTTTTATTTTGTTTTTGTTTTCAGGTATCAGTTGCTTCATTTTGATACCCACCATGTAATGGTCGGAGTCGGCATCTGGTCCTCTGTATGTTCTAATCTTCTTTATACATTGCTGCTCTTCTTTTTCGATCAGCACGTGATCTATTTGGTTTTTGGTCTTTCTATCTGGCGATATCCATGTTTCCTTGTGTATTTCTTTTCTTTCGAAATATGTGCTCATTATGATCATATTTTTTTCTCTTGCAAAATCTATGAGGAACTGTCCGTTTTCATTAGTTTCATTGTGTTTACTATGTTTTCCTATTGTCGGTCTAAATACTTCTTCCTTCCCTATTTTGGCATTTGCGTCGCCTAAAATAATTTTCATGTCGTATCTGGGTATACTTTCGATTGTTCTATTTAGTTCACTGTAAAAAGATTCTTTGACATCATTATCTTTTTCTTCAGATGGTGCGTGAATATTTATGAGAGTGATTTTTTGGTATTTTCCCTTGATCCTGATACTACATATTCGATCTGATATTGGTTTGAATTCTACTATTGCTTCCTTTAGTTCTTTTCGTAGCATAAAACCTGTGCCTAGTGTTCTATTCTTTCCGCCGCTATTAAAAAACACTGTATCTTCTATTTCTAATATATCATTTCCCAGCTGTTTCGTCTCCTGCAAGGCTACTATGTCAAATTGGAACTTTTCGATTTCTCTCGCTAGATGTTTAAGTTTACCTTCTCTATATGTGCCTCTTACATTCCATGTTCCTAAAAGTAAGTGTTCTTTTCGACATGTTCTCTTGTGTTTTTGTCCGGTTTTCATTTTTTTTCTCTTTTGTCCTTTTTTTGAATTATGGTTATCCTTTTTCTGTACTTGTGTCGTCATCGTTATTCCCATGGTACAATTGTCTGCTGGTTTTTTGATGTTGTTTTGATCATTTTTCCTTCTTTGTCGTTCCACTTCCATTCGTTGTTGTTTACCCATATTTTTTTTACTCCAATCTTGACTTCGTTTCCTTTGTTTCTTTCTTCCTGAGCAATGTTTCTAATTGTTTTCTGTATTTCTCGTTCTCTTATGGTTGCATCTTCGTTAATATATACCTTCAGCCCTCTTATTTCTTTTAACTTATACTTTTTTTCCATTATTTTTCTTTTTTCTTCCTGGTTTTCTAATTCAATGAGGCATGTTTTTTCTCCTAGCTTGTGAGCATTCCTTATTTTAACCTCTACTCCTAAGTGTTGTTTGATGAAATTGTTAGTTGTTTCTTTTAACCCTGCTTGTTCATATGTGTCTATCCTTAGACCGTTCATGACTACGTTATTTATTCGTCGGTGTTTTTCCATAACTTCCATGTGGTTTGTTATTTCTCTGAGTTCCTCCTTGATTTCTATATTCTCTTGTTTTAGTTCCGCATTTTCTTTTCTCAGCGTTCTGTTTTCTATAATGAGCTTTTCTATTGCTTCCTTGCTTTCTTTTTGATTTCTTTTTATTTCCTTAATGTCATCGGTGAGGTGGCTCATCATTATTAATAATTGATCAATTTTTGTTTCTTCATTTCTTTTCTCTTGATTTTTTGTTGGTGTTCTCGAGAACTTTTTGCTCTTTCTAAAAATATCATCTTCCTCGTTATCCATATATCTGTCCTTCCTTTTTGACCCTCCTTCTGACTGTGTGTCATCACTGTCTAAAGTTTCCAGATACCTTTCCATTTTCCGGCGCCAAACACTGTCTTCCACCTCAAAAGTGCAGAGAAGACAGCGTTTACCGTATTTATTTTGTATATTTATTATCGGTTGTTATTTTCTGTGGTTACCTGGAAAATCTACTCACAACGGCAACGTCGCAATTTCATCGGCCAGAGTTTCGTGTCTACGTTTTGTTGTTAAACAGGCTTAACAATTTTAGCGATCTTACTTTTTGTATGTCCTTGGTTCTATTTTGATGTTATTTCACCGATTTTAATGTTTTTAATTATCACTAACCTTAACTTCATGTCTTATATTGTTCACTGGATACTTTTAGTAACTTATTTCCCGTTACAACTCTCAAAAATTGAGTTTATTGCAGACGGTAAATACAATATTTGTTTTCGTTTTGACTGCCGTGTTGCCAATCCAAATTTCCTTTCCTAAGACTTTAACTCTCAAATATGGATGTTCGTCTCCTTCGGAATGATGTAAAATAAAGTCTAAAATAGGACGAAGGTTGGTCGAGTCAACGTCGGCAACACCTCTTCGACCAGTTAGGTGCGCTTCCTTCCGTTTCCCGAGTTACACGAGGGACAAGTTCTGACTGTAAACCCTTCTTTCTTACACTTAAAACAGTGAACAGCCTCCTTCTTCATTAGATACCCTACTGCCTTGTGACCTGGCTGATTACACCGATAACAGACTAAAGTCCTAAACCTTCCTCTAGAGGACTCCGATTCGGATGAAGCAACAGGACCCTCACCAACACTGCTACAACTTTCAGCATCCACACTGATATAAGCTAGGTCCTTTTCCAAAGTATTCATTTTCCTACTATTCGTTTCAACATAGTTCCTAATACAATCACGTCTTTCTTCCACACTGCGACATAGAACACGAAGTTCCTCCAACGTAGATGGCAACGGATCACGTAATCTATCCTGATAGAACGGGTGCAAATTCCTAATAACTATTGACAATTTAACTTCCTCTGGAACATGACAACGCAAGCGATTAAAGTAACTATTCATTATTGCTAAGTAGACTCCTATAGTCTCAGACGAATGCTGAGTTCTCCTCCGAAGCTCTTCAAAAAGCGCTTCACTATGGTGAGCTGACAGGTACTCCCTACGGAACTCTTCAACTAATTCAGTCCAACTCCCTACACGTAGACGAACATCTTTATAAAACTGATAGGCTTTATCCGAAAATAAATCTATACCTGATTCCAAAAGTATACTATCTGGTACGTGACGAGCGAGACTCAATTCATTCACCATCTTAAAAAATGCAGAAATAGACATACCCCTAGCAGAACCTGAAAACTTTTCTATTCCCAACTTATGAGGAAGTATCATCCCTGAAGAAGCGACAGACCCTGAAAGAACAGGATTAACAGCCTGTGGCACCGCTCCAGGAGAAGAAGCATGAGCTTGTCCTACCCCTGCCTGAAAAGACTGATTCAAGACTGAAATCACATCGAGCGCTGCTGGTACCGAGCCAGATCCGGTTGGATGCTGCTTATCATGTAAATCTTGTGACAACTTCAAAATCTCAGCCAGAAAGTCTGACTTAACAACCTGGGCTGCTTCGGCATCATCACCTGTTGGCAATACCATAAGATCGATCCTCCCCAAGACATGGTTAATCTGTGTCCGCAATCTCAAGGACTCAGCACAAGTAGGAGGTCCGGCGAACTTTCCAACAGCCGTAGTCAGCTCCGCAAGTTTAGCCTGGATTACCGTTTTGTCCTGTGCAAAGGTGAATGGGTGCTCAGGATATCTAAAGCTTTCATTTGCTGCCTCACGACTAAATGCATCAGACAGACTAGACCTCATAGACTCAACAGTGTCAGTAGATACTCCACGAATTTTGAGTTCATATTACAGTTCCTCTTTCCTTAAGTAGTTGGGTACAAGTTTTCGCACCATCTTGCAAAAGTTCAAAATTCGAAAAAAAATGTATCAACCAAAAGGAGCAAATATTTAAAAAATCAAGATATCAGTAAAAATATTAAAACACAGGTTCAGTTTACTTTATTAATGGGAGCAAAATAAAAATCAAAAAATAGTCTGAAGTTATATAAGGGGCGCCAGGTAAATTGGCCCACAGCCTTCCCTACGTTACTATTTAATTAACCACCAACTTACCAATAGGTTTACTACCAAAATACTAAGTATAGTATACAACCTGAATAAATAAAAAAAATAAATGAAATTGTCTGAGATCGACAATTAGTCAATTTTAATAAATATATTCTAAAGATATTTGAAAACAATTACATATTACAATATTTTATTTAACTTTACCATAACGTCAATAATTTAACAAAATGAATAAGTTACTAAAAATTGCACTTTGGAACGCCAACGGGCTTGCCAAACATTGTCTTGAGGTAAAAACTTTCATCATTAGTCACGAAATTGATATCATGTTAATATCAGAAACTCACTTCACAAGTAGAAGCTACTTTAAAATACCTAACTACACAACTTACAATACTAGACACCCAGATGGTACAGCCCATGGTCGAACTGCTATTAAATCAAAAACAATATTAAACACTAGGTATGAGACTAATGACTTTAAAAAGACTACTTGCAGGCTACTAACATAGTTATTGAAGATTGGCATGGCTCACTAACAATCTCTGCAGTCTATTGCCCACCAATACACAAGATAAAAAAAGAACAATTTGAAGAATTTTTTAAAACATTGGGTAACAGATTCCTGGCTGGAGGTGATTGCAACTCTAAACATACACATTGGGGATCAAGATTAATCACCCCAAAAGGACGACAGCTTCTAGCGGCTATGAATAGTAACAACTACTCATATATTTCCAGTGGTGAACCTACTTATTGGCCAACCGACATGAACAAAATACCCGATCTACTTGACTTCTGCGTAACAAAAGGAATTCCAAAATGATCGCAAAGAATAGAATCTTGCTTTGACCTTTCCTCGGATCACTCGCCTGTATTAATCACGATAAGTACTGAACTTGTTGAGGTACAGCTACCACCGAAACTGGACAACAAATATACGGATTGGGAAAGGTTTCGGCTGGTGATTGAGGACAACCCAAACCTAAACATACCTTTAAAAACAAACTATGAAATAGATGAAGCCATACAAAACTTTAACGTAATTATACAGGAAGCAATCTGGCAAACAACACCCCTAAAAACACGACGCTCATGAAACAAGAGCTACCAAGCATAAACAGACAAAAAATCAAAGAAAAACGATATTTAAGAAAAACATGGCAAAAAACTCACGCGCCTCAGGATAAAACCAGACTCAACCAGGCTACACTTCAACTCAAAACTCTCCTAAATAACTACAAAAACAATGGGATTAAACAATATCTTAGCAACCTATCAGCAACAGAAATTACAGACTATTCTCTATGGCAGCGGTCCGCAACCCTGGGGTCGCGACCCCATGTGGGGTCGCGAAAGATCTTTATGGGGTCGTCAAAAAAGTAAAAAAGTCAACAAGGTCCTGTACTTATCGAATTTTATTAAGGTTTATGCGTAAAATATAACCTCTCTTTACTTACACAATTTCACAATGTCCTTAAAACGGAGAGAATCGAAAATAGTTACGAATGTACCTACGTCCTGTCCAATCCCGCCCGTCACTGAGATTGCACCTCACGTAAGCTTTGTTCACTGTATGATTCACCCTGAAGCCCTTGCAGCAAAACATTTGCAACCAGATGTAAATAAAGTGTTGGAACAAGTCGTAACAATAATAAATTTTATTAAAGCTCGCGCTGAACAGTCGCTTTTTCACAATAACGTGTCGCGAATTGGGATCAGAATACGAAAATCTACTGTTATATACGGAGGTCAGGTGGTTATCGCGAGGAAAAATACTCCAACGTGTATTTGATCTCAAAGATGAAATCAGAATATTTCTACTTGAACGGGAACCAAAGCTAGCGGAATATTTCTTGAATGAAAATTGGCTGGCAACAGTTGGCTATCTTTCGGACATTTTTGAAGACAATATAAAGCTCGAAGAAGAAATTAAAACCAAAATCATCATGCATCTTTCAAGCCTTAAGCAAGACTTGGTAATACGATTCCCAGATACGTCACACGGCGACCAATGGATAATTAATCCATTCACTTGTGATCTGAACACTGTGAAGATGAACTTAAAAGAAAAGGAGCAGCTGATCGATTTATTGTCCGATGAAAGCCTTCGATCTATTTTCAAAACCAGGATCTATCCAAGTTCTGGATAATGATGGAAAAGGAATATCCACTGTTATACAAAACATCTCTGCTGAAATTGCTGCCATTCGCTTCTACATATCTGTGCGAGACAGCTTTCTCCACATTGACTGCTATAAAAACAAAATATCGCTCCAGACTTAACGTAGAACCTGATTTGAGGGTATCTCTTTCTGATAATATATCACCAATAATTAATATACTGACTCCAAGTGTGCAAGCACAAGGTTCACATTAGTTTGTAAACTTACGTATATGTACCTATTTAAAAAAAAAATAAAATAATTGCTTGTCTCATTTAATGCCATCATAAATATTATGTCAAATGCATAGTTTGCTCTAATATTACTTTCCAAAATAAATAAACTCTTCAATATAATTTACGAAATAAAAACAGCTAAGTACAACATGGAGCATAATAATTGAAGTTTTACCTTAATTTCGTCCTAACCAACCTTTGCACTTGTTTTTTTAGTGATTTTTTTCTGGGGTCGCTCATAACTCTTTTTTTAATTTTGGGGTCGCAATATCAAAAAAGTCTTAAGGTCAACGAGGGCAAGACCAAGTACATGGTGGTTACGAAGAACCCAAGACCAAGGGTTAGACAAAACGTAACAATTAATGAATACAATTTTGAAGTCGTCAAAGAATTTAAGTACTTGGAAGCGATTATAACATCTGAAAATAACTATGAAAAGGACGTGGCAGCCAGGATTATTGCAGGAAACAGGGCATATTACTCGTTAAGGACCCTACTTAAATCAAAAATACTCTCAAGACCAGCAAAAATAAGAGTATATAAGACAATAATTCGTCCCACAATAACGTACGGAAGCGAAACCTGGACTCTGAATCAGCGGGAAACAACAAAATTACTGGTACTTGAAAGAAAGATACTGCGGACTATCTATGGGCCTTGCAGAGAAGAGACAACAGGAGAATGGAGAAGAAGACACAATGATGAACTCCAGACAATATACGGAGATGAAAACATAGTACGCTACATTAAATCAAACAGAATACGATGGGCGGGTCACGTACTAAGATCAAGTGACGAAAGACTTCTAAACGCCACATTCTGGGACAGGCCCGATGGAAAAAGATCAGTTGGTCGCCCAAGAAAGAGATGGAAGGACGCAGTAGCCAGCGATCTACGCAAAATGGGAGCACAGCAATGGGAAATAGCTGCTCAGGACCGACAACAATGGAGGGAAATAGTAAACGCGGCCAAGACTCACATAGAGTTGTAGAGCCAAATGATGATGGATATCAAAAAGGTTGCGGATCGCTGCTCTATGGAAGGCTACGAAAAAAAATTTAAACGACCTCAATCAACCAACCCTCCTATTCGCGCAGAAAACGGCAAATGGGCCAAAAGCAATAAAGAAAAATCAGAAGTGTTTGCAAAATATCTCACAGACGTCTTTCAACCTTTCCCTGCTGAGAATAATCAAAACTTTGAAGCATCCATCCAACAATTTTTAGAATTTCCATACCAGTTAGAACTTCCATCGGAAAAGTAAATGAAGTGATCAAAATAATACAAAATCTTAAATCGAAAAAGTCCCCAGGCTTATAGAATAGAATAGAAATATGCTTTATTGCCATGAAAAATTTTACAATTTTATCGACAAAGCTTATAAATAGTCAAAAAACACAACAGTAACAATCCAATTTACTAAAATTACATAAATCGTCAATATATTTAAATAATAATAAAAATAAAAATGAAGTTAAAACAGAAATAATCAATTGCAAAAATTTAAATAAATTGCAAATGCATAGTCTACCTAATAATTAATAAAAAAGGTTTAAAAGTTAAAAAGTTAAGCTGCTGCATATGACACCCAAATATAGATAAAAAATAATAAAAATCCTACTTGTGCAAAGGGTCTGTAATTTCTTAGTTTTTTTTTATTATTTTATTCTGGCCTTGGTTCAGAACCTTTAGCCACGTAACTACATATAAAATTATTATTCTTCGTTCATAAGTATAAAATTGTCCAGTATACACTTAAAAATAAAAAATAAAAAAAAAATAAAGCTTACAAATAACAATGCCTACGTACTATGTTAATAAATACAACTACATATATTAATTTTTTTTTCACTACGGTAAGAACTAAAAACATACATAGGTTACAAAATAATATAATTAATTACAGTAAATATCTCATTCATACATTACATAATACAAAAGAAATACCTATTCATCCAAACGATTAGTTTTACATTCACACTTTTAATTTAATTTTTTTAAGAAATGTCATAATTAGTTTAAAAATTTTAATGTTATCCACACTTAATAGCACATTTAAGTCTAGGGGAGTACTTAAACCTGCTTTCAACAATTCTTGTAGCAGCCACATACTTGCATTGAGATTTAAGGGACAGTTAAAAAATATATGATTTAGATTAGCTATGCTAGTTCCACAGTCACATCTGCCTGTTGGGAGAACTCCGATTTTATGTAGATGCTTCGGGAAACATCCATGATCTACTTTTAATCTTAGGATGGTCGACACTGTATTTCTACTTAGTGCAACAACTTTGTAAAATTGGTTAACAGCTACTGTTGGTTGTAATTTAAACAAATTAGTGCCTGTACTTTCACCGAATTGAATCCAACGTCTATCCCATTTACATTTAATATGCTGTTTAACGTATGCAAAAAGATCACATGTGTTAAGTTCTTCAATCAATATTTGAGGGTACTTTAGTGGATTTTTAGCTATTGAATCCGCAATACTATTACCTAATATGTCTGAATGTCCCTTAACCCACACAAATTTAACACTATATGTTGAAGCTGATAATTTTAGTAATTGTTGCAATATTTTTAATATAAATATATTGCTGTTAATTGTGACTTTAAAGTTTTGTAATGCATTTAATACTGATAGTGAATCACTACACACAACAATTTTGTTCCATTGTTTCTCACAACACCATTCAAGAGCTTTATATATAGCACATGCTTCGGCGGAAAAGATGCTGGATTGATTATTTAGAGTAAATACTTTTTTGAAATTTATTTTTGGTACAAAGTAAGCACTTGTACAGTTTACTGATTTTGACCCATCTGTATAGATCGTGGTGTAATCTGAATAATTACTTAAGATTTCCTTGAGAATATTATGACAAAATTTAGTTTGGTATTTAGGAATAATAATATTTGTAGATAGAACGCTTGTTAAGTGTGGTATATCCAATGATTCCCAAATAAGGTAGCAAGGAGAGTTTGTTAAATTAAGTTCATGGCAAGTTACAAATGCTGTCACTAGTAGTGGAGAATTCTTTTTTGCAAAATGTGTAGATGTTAAATCAGCTGTATTTAATTGACTAATTATTTTTGCATTATACGTGCAGCGATAATGTTGGATTAGGAAATATTTGCTTGCCAAATATTCTCTACGTAATGGGAGTGGGTTTTCAGATGCTAGAACTAGTGTAGCTTCATTTGGAGTGCTTTTCATCAACCCTAACACATTTTTCAAAGCTTTCAATTGGATTCTATCAAGTTTACGTAAATTACTTATGCTCGCTGATTATTTAGTTATTGACTAAAAAAATCTTCTACTGAATAATATGGTCTTTCAGATAGGTAGGCTTTTGTCGGTTTACGGAATTTGAGGAAAGATGGTGCAGATATTAGTTGTAGGGGGAGATGGTTGTACATTTTTTTTGCGGAATATAATATCGATTTCTTTACTAACTCCGAGGACGGGGTCGGCAAATAGACGTCAAACGTAGAATTTCTCGTGAAGTAGTCATGATTAGGTCTGGGTGGAAAGACATGTAGATGTTTACGAATTAAGCAAACAGTTTCTAAAATATACAAAGATGGAAGGGTTAAAATTTCGTGATCTTTGAAGTAACTTCTGCAATGTGTTGTTCTTCTGAGGCAAAACAGATATCTTATTGCTCTTTTTTGTAATTTGAAAATAACATCGAATTGGGCAGCTGTACCAGAACCCCAAAAAGGAAGACCATACCGAAGATGTGACTCGAACAAAGAAAAATATGTTATTTTGGAAGATGCTAAATTGAGTTCATTCGAAACAGATCTTATAGCATAGCAAGCTGAAGAGAGTTTCTTCCGTAACAAATCGATATGGAGGGACCATTTAAGGTTGCTGTCTAAAAAAATACCAAGAAATTTTACAGAATCAACGGTACTGATCTGGCTGTTATTAAGAGGTAAGGGTTGAAGAGCTCCTTTATAAGACAATGCTACTGTTTTATCTACGTTAAACGAGAGTAAATTTGAGTCAGACCAGGTTTTTATTGTAAGTAGATCAGAAGTTATAGTAGCATGAAGAGTTGCAATATTTGAGTTGCTCCAAGTGATACTGGTATCATCAGCAAAAAGAAAGATTTTTCCATCGATTTTTAAATTAGTGATGTCATTAATAAAGATAAGGAAAAGTAGAGGACCCAATACTGAACCTTGAGGTACCCCACATACAATGTTTTGAGACTAGAGTCTGTATCATTGGCTCTAACCAGTTGTTTCCTATCATCCAAGTAAGATTGGAACCAATCTAAAGAAATGCCTCGAATTCCGTAGAAATTTAGTTTTTTTATCAAAATGTTGTGATTTACACAATCCAAATCTTTGGCGTAGTCACAAAAACGATGGCAGTGTGAAGATTATTGTTCAGTGCTTGATACACCTCATGTAGTACAGAAAACATGGCATCAGTGGTGCAGTTATTATTTAAAAAGCCGAACTGATTTTGTGATAAAATGTTGTTTTCAACTAGAAAGGACATAAGTCGGGCTATTATGAGTCTCTCAATAATTTTGGAGAGTACCGGTAGTAGTGCAATAGGTCTATAATTGCAGGTATTAGATATTTCACCACCCTTATGAAGAGGAATAATGATGGTCTTCAGGTACTCTGGAAATTTACCTTTCTCAAAAGAATCATTAATTAGTGAGATAAGGACTTCTAACACATTTTCTGGAAGATTAGAAAAAAATTTTATCGATAGACCATCAGTACTACAGGAAGATTTGCTTTTGATACTAGTGATTGTTTGGATCAGTTCAGATTTATCGACTGGTTTTATAAAGAATGAATTCGAGACCTTTCTTGAATTAGGGAGATAGGAAATGGGATCTTGTGTGGCAAAATAGTTGACATAATATTTTTACTCACATTAACAAAGTATTCATTTAGATTTTCAGGGTCAGGAAGGGAAAATGTTTGAGCAGTGTGGGTTTTATTTCGAAGATCGTTTATTATGGACCAAGTTTCTTTTGCAACACTTTTGGAGCTTCCCAGACGGTTCTGGTAGTAGACTTTTTTAGCTGATTTTATAAGTTTAAGATAGGTTGCCCTGTACTTGGTGATATATTCAGTGATAGAGACGTTGGTAATAAATTTCTTGATATAGAGTAGAGAACGCATATTCTTGGAAGATATTCGGATACCTTTAGTAGTCCAGGGTTTGTGATGTTTTGGCTTAATTGCAATTAAAGGAAATGCTGTATTGAAGATACAGATAAGCTTATCTAAGAATTCACTGAAATTATTATCCACGTCCATGGCAGGAAAGCGCCACTCAGAGGTTAAGCATAAATTTTGGAATTTACGAAAGTTCCGGGTGGAAAAAATCCTGCCTAAACGTCGGGTTTTCGAGGAGGGTTTGCTGGAGATATTAAACTTCGTATAAACTGCTTCATGATCAGATAGTCCAGCATTAATAATTGTAGAGTGGACATCAAGGGGTGAGAAATCTGAGACAGTATAATCAATTATGGTAGATGAAGTTTTTGTAATCCTTGTAGGAGAATCAACGTGATTGTTAGACCATACGATTCAAATATGTTGACCAAGGATATTTGTGTAGCACAAGCAGCAGCATAATCAATGTTAAAGTCCCCGCATAAAATGTTTCTACTTTTATGGGGCAGGTCATCTAACAAATTTAGCAGGTTCTGAAAAATATTTCCACGGAAGAGGCAGGTGATCTATAAATGCAAATAATATAAAGATTAAGATTCTTATTGTAAACTAAGGAAAACTCAAAAGAGGCTTCACTTAACAGAAAGCCATATTTTGTTACAAAAGAAAAATAATTACTCGTAGACAGAATTAGTGTCCCCCATAAGCTGAGCTTGGCCGATCATACCTAGCAATTGTGGTGTATTTATCTACAAAAAAAGGCTCGTCGACTTCAAGCCAGTGCTCTGTAACCGCAACTATCGCGGGAAATCCTAATTCCTCTAGGAACAAAAACAATTCATCAGTTTTGTATCTTATAGAACGAATATTAATCAGAACCATGCTAAAGTTGTTATCACTAAAACAATTTGAGGATTCTAGTCCCTCAGAACACGTCGTGATGTTTAAAAATTTCGTTTTGGAGAGGCAGCGGAATAGTAATTTCGGTGACATTCCCTTGATTTTTGCAGGTGTATAATTCTTTCAGAAGTGAGAAAGGACCTATAAGCATTAAGATCAGCTTCCACCTCATCTGGACCAATTCCATAGGCATTGTTGAAGTCTAGCAGAATTTGTCGTAGATCTTCTGTCTTAGTGGGAAGTCCCTCGGAAGCCAAAAAGAGTTTAACGCTTGTGTTGGTAAATCCATCGTAAAACAACTGAAGCTGGTTGGTCATGTAGATAAGAAAGATGAAGTTTAATGTCTTTTAAGATATCCGGTTCCCTTAATCTGGCTAGAAGATATCGACTATTAGAGTTATTGGTTAATCGAACTCTTGGTGGGGTCAAAGGATCCAGATTTATCGATGGTTCTAAAGTATCCTTCTTAACGAAACTTATTGGCGAATGGAATGGATTCTTAGATTTACAAACTTCGATGGCTTGCTTGTCTGTACGTATGTTTGTGTTTTCTACTTCATCTTTGTTATTGCGAGAATTGGTAATTGCATTTTCCAAGGTGACAGGGCTTCTGAGATTCTTCGGATTCTTATGTGACTGAGATGAAAGCGTTAGTTCAGAATAGGAAGATTCTATAGACCATTTAATATTAACACCAGGTGGCCAAATTTTCTTATTAAATAATAAGTTAATAGATGTTTTAGATTTTATACTATTTTGAACGAAGAGCCAGTTGTTGTGTCGGCATCTTTAAGGAGTGCGTAACATCTAATATATTCCTTAATGCCTATCTTCTCTTTAATATAGTGCACCACTTGTATAGGGGTGCACGTTGGGGTCAAGTTACTAATAACTACAAAGTGACATTTATCTTCTGTACTTTTTAGCTTTTGCTCTGGACTTGGTTCTACATGTCGGGACTCTTCAGTTTGGGTACTTGCGGTGGCATAAGATGTATTTTTCTTCAATATCTCTTTTTTAGTTGGTATAGTAGATAGATTTTTAGTAAGACTGCTCATTTGATTTGAAATTTCACCGATATTTGAAGAGAGCCTTTGTAATCCCAACTTAATCTCAGTTGAATTTGTGTCTTGGATTTCAACCTTGATAGTCTCGTCTGAAGAGCCGAAAAAAACTGAAGATATATTGAAAATGTCGTGTTCCATCTGCCTTGGTGATTTTAAAACCTTTTCAGGATTCAACACGTTGTTTAGTTTGTGGATATCGTCAATTTTTTTCGTAAGATAGTCCAGTTTACCGTCATTTTTAGTTAATAGATCATAAGTCTCGATGGAAACAGGCAAATTGTCATTTAGTTTTTTAGTAACTTGAATTAAGGCCTCATAGTTCTTTAAAGGTATTTGATTTTTTGATAAATTTGTAATTTTGTCGTTTAAATATCTTAAGCTTGGAGAGTCACATATTGTACAAAAGAATCTAAGATGGGAAAACTTTTGGTCCAATAGGGCTTTAGTGGTGGTCTTATTTAATCCCGAATATTTCATACAAAAATTTCTTCGGCAATCTCCGTTACATCTTAACTGATTGTATTTATCCGAGTCAGAATATTGGGTAAGACAATGTTCACAAGTATACGTCATTTTCAAGGTTAATTGATTACGATGTGCAAAAATTAGCTAAGTTGATGTGATGTAGTAATAAAAAATTTGAAACACTTACAGCTAGTATTCACAACACATAAATCAAAACAAATAACAAAATGTGTAAACACAAGAAACAAAGCAAAACATACATCCGTACACTTCCACTGCTGGAAAACGAATGGATGCTGCTTCGATCTTATAACCAGTAAAATTATTAAACAACTACCCAGGAAAGGAATTGTGTACCTCACTCAATTATTCAATGCAGTATTAAGAACCGCATATTTCCCTCTCCTCTAGAAAGTCGCAAAATTATACTAATTCCCAAACCAGGTAAGCCTCTAGAAAATGTCAAATCATATCGACCCGTAAGCTTACTGCCAATAGTGTCAAATATCCTAGAAAAACTGATACTCTCAAGAATTCAACCACTCCTATCAGATCGAGAACTAATCCCTGCACACCAGTTTGGATTCAGATCCCAACACGCAACCATAGAACAGGTTCATCGGATATGCAGAACTGTTAATCGAGCATTGGATGACAAAATGTACTGCCCTGTCGCCTTTTTAGACATCTCGCAATCATTCGATAAAGTCTGGCACACAGGCCTTCTATACAAATTAAAAAATATGCTTCCTCTCACTCACTTCCTAATTTTAAAATCCTACCTCCATAACCGTTACTTTTTTGTACAACATAGAGATGAGCGCACGTCTCTATTTCTAGTTGGATCTGGAGTTCCACAGGGCAGTTTCTGGGGCCAGTGTTATACCTATTGTACACAGCGGACTTACCAACAAACTTTCAAACCACTACAGCTACATATGCAGATGACACAGCAGTGATGTCAGTACATCAGGACCCACGGATAGCTTCTCAACTTCTGCAAACCAGTCTCAACAAAATGCAAACTTGGTTAAAACGGTGGCGTTTTCAAACAAATGAAACAAAGTCGGTTCATATTACCTTCACAAACCGTAAAGGTCACTGCCCGCCTGTATATATCAAGAACCACCAACTAAAACAGCAAGCAACAGTCAAATACCTTGGAATGCATCTAGACCAAAGATTAAACTGGAGAACACACATTTTTATGAAGCGTAAACAACTTGGTCTCAAATTACACAATCTTTACTGGCTGATTGGTCACAAATCATCACTTTCGATGAAAAATAAAGTGCTTGTCTACAAAGCAATTTTGAAGCCAATATGGACTTACGGGATCCAACTTTGGGGTACTGCATCAAACTCCAATGTCGAAATCTTGGAGAGATTCCAGTCGAAGGTTCTACGAATAATCACAAATGCCCCATGGTATGTTCCAAAGATTATTATTAGAAATTGCGACAGTAAAAAAAGAAATTACCAACTTTGCACAGAAATACGAAGACAGACTGACACAACATCCAAATGTACTAGCCAGAAACCTGATGAGACAACGAGTCAGACGAAGACTTAGACGAAATACACCTACTGATTTACCATCGCGATTTTAGTTATATGTGCCGTAATTCCCAGAGACAAACAATTTTTTACCTATGTAAAATATTTGTAAAGAAAATGATTAATGAATCATTTTCTCCAAGTCACCTACACTATAGTTTGTTTTTAAACCAAGAGGAGTGATTCAAATTTACCGCACTGTAGGTACTGCTTGTTTGTAATTGGTCCAACCGCAGGCAAGTTTACTCCACTGTTATAAAATTTAGACACTAATGACATTTATCAAGTTTTTACACTTTTGGCATTTCATACGTTAATTCAGTTATATCAGCGATTTTTTGTGTGTTTCTGTGTTATTTCTTTAATCTTTAGATTTTTAGTATGATTTGATATAAAAAGAAATTGTTTTTAGAACTCTTCAGCAACATATTAATATAATATTTATGGATTACTGTTGAGGGCCGACATGATCAACCAAAAAAGAAGATGTATTTGGTTATTTTTCTAGTGACTTTCTTGGGTGTAAATCTGTCTTTTTAGTTTACTCCTCCTGGTTAAAAAATAAACTATAGTGGCATAGCCTTTAACCTGTTAACCTTTACTTAACAAGCCATGAAGTTGAAACTTGGCAACATCTAATGGTAGACCGGTTAAGTCTGTCAGTTCTCATTTGTTTGTATATATATAATCTTTATCCCTTCTACCCTGAGGTGTAGGGATCTGTTTCTGTTTCTTTTATTCTTTTTTGTTCTTCGTAAATTTCTTCCATATCTTTCTGTTTTCTGTTAGTTTTTTGGCATCGTTCCATGTTGTTCCCCTCTTTTCCAAAATATCCATTATTACTGCATTCCATTGTTTTCTTGGTCTACCACGTTTTTTCCTTTCTATATTTGTGCTTTCCCAGATTCTTTTAACAGGTATATTATCACTCATTCTTTGAAGGTGTCCCAACCAACCCAACTGTCTTTCTTCTATATAAGTTTCTACTGGTTCTATTTCTAATTCTTCTCTTATTTTTATATAAATATTCTTTCCATATTTTCTTCTTTTTTCTTACTTGTTCTTTAATTTCATTCGTCCACCAAGATGTTTGTTTCTTATTGTTGTCTTTATTGTAAGTCCCACAGGCGTCCTTTGCTGCTTGTAATACAATATTTTTAAAGGTTTCCCATTTTGTTTCTAACGGCCTCTGTATCATTTCTTCTTGATATTTATTTATTTCTCGCGATACTATCTGTTGATATTTTTCTGCTATCTCTTTATTTTTTAGTTTGTAAGTCCTTATTCTTATATGTCCTTTTTTCTTTTCTTTGAATGTCTCTGTTCTATTTTCTTCGCTTCTGAATTTAGCTATCAGCAAGTAATGATCACTATTTATCTCATAGCTTCTCTTGACTGTAGCATCCCTGACTGAATTTCTATTATTTCTTTCTACCAATATAGTCTATTATTGACTTTTCTCCTCTGCTCGGTTCTTCTCTAGTAATCTTATGAATATCTTTATGGTCAAAATAAGTATTTGTTATTATTAAATCATTGTTAATACAAAATTCCAGTAGTCTTTTCCCATTATTATTTCTTGTACTTTCACCGTGTTTTCCGATTACTGCTCCATATATATCATCCTTTGTTCCAACTCGTCCATTGAAGTCTCCAGCAATATATATTTTTCCTCTACACTCTTCTATAGTCTCTTGCAGTTCATTCCAGTATTTATCTTTCTCTTCCGTTTTTTCATTTTCATCTGGTCCATAAGTTGCTATTATTGTCTTGATGTGTGTCTTGCATTTTAATTCTATCATCAGTATTCTTTCACTTATTGCTTCCCATTTGTTAAGTGTATTTTTGTGTTCTTTCTTTATTAAACATCCCACTCCTGCTGCCGCTCTTGCATTCTTTTCCACTCCACTCCATATGAAAATGTGGTCGTTGTCTGTTTCTACTATTCCTTTATTCTTTTTCTTTGTTTCCGTTATTATCAATATATCTAAATCCGCTTTTTCAAATTCTTTGTTTAATTCTATTTCTTTTCCATTAATACTTCTTACGTTCCACGTTCCTATTATAAAATCTTTTACTACTAATTTCTTTCTTTTATTCTCTTCTACTTTTTCTTCAATTTTATTCGTTTGTCCTATTCCACTCCTGTCCATTTTCCGTTTTTCCTTTCCCGTCTGTTCTGTACTTAGTTTTTTTAACCATCGGCTTTTATTTCTTTTTTATCTCGTTTTGGAGCTCTTTCTATTATTTCCTTATCCTTATTCCATTTCCATTCTTCACTTTCGATCCATATTTTTTGATAACCCATTTTGACTTTCTTTCCCTTATTCTTCTCCTCAATCGCTATTTCCTTCATTTGTCTTTGTATACGTTTTTCACTTACAGTCATCTCGTTATTAATATATATATTTCTGTTGGTTGTGTTCCTTAATTTGTTTTTGTTTGTCATTACTTTGATTTTATCTTCTATCTTATTGAATTCCACTAAACAGGTCTTATATCCTATCTTTTTTGCTGTTTTTATCTCTACTTCAATTTCCAACTTATTTTGTATAAAGGTTTTCATTTCACATTCTAAAATATTCGATTCGTTCGTATCTATTTTAACTCCTTGTATTACAATATTATTGCGCCTTTTTTCTTTGTCTATTTCTTCCAACTTTTCATTGATTACTTTTATTTCTTCTTTTAAATGCATATTTTCTTTCTTTATCACCTCATTCTCTTCCTTCACCTTTTGTATTACTTTAACCCTTAAACGCCCAACCTTTTTTAGGTTCCATGTACGCCCAAGGGTGGGTAAAAAATGTCCACCTCGAAAATAGCTAATATATTTATTGAGAGTTGTTGCAAATGGATTAAACTTAAGAATCTTATGCTTACTAAACACAGCATCTTCTAAAATATTAATATAAACAATTTACAAATCTTACAACAAAATTACGATGTACATCAAAATTAACATACCAGTAGACGCCAATAATTCATATTTGTCGATTTTCTCCACATTCTTCTTTTCGGCCTCCTCAGTGGCGGATAATGATATCAATTATGTAATTAGACGTCGATAATTATATGGATTACTTTCCTACCAATGAGAAATTATATAGAAACCTTAAGTAACAAGCTTTACCAAGGGTGCACTTTTTGTGCCCACCGATATTTAACTTAAGATATTACTTTTATTTTCAAAAATATCTGTATAATTAAATTAACATTCGATAAAGGGCTGTATTTTTAACAATAAATAATTTTTGAAAAATTTTTGAACACGTAATAAATATGTTACAAGGGAATACGCATTAGGTGGACATTTTTTACCCACCCTTGGGCGTTTAAGGGTTAATATATTCTTTTTGTCCCTCTCTTATCATTTTTATCTCTTGTGTCAATACTAATAAAGTTTCCAATATTTTATCTATCTTCTTTTCTTCTTCAGAGTTATGTTTCTCTTGAACTTCCATCTCTTTTCCTTTTTTTTTAATCTGTTCGATTGCCTATTCCAATTCTACTTAACGCTATATCTAAATTATAATTACCCTATATTATCTTTCTAAATATTACCCAACACCAGCGTAAAATTAAAATTAAAATTTCCGTATTAACTTATTATTATTTTTTCCCTTCCAATGCACCGAGGAAAAGAACACAGACCAGCTATACTGTCAGTTCCGTGCACTTTATCAATGCAATATAAAAAGAAAAAAAAATTCGTAACTAATTAAATTCGTTTTCTTAACACCTATTACTATGTTTAAGTATTTACTTACAGATCTGGCAACGGTGTTTTCAAGCAATCCACGTTCTTACCATCAGCTGTTTTTGTTTTGGTGTGTGTTTTATCAGTACACCTCGTTATCACTTAATGTTGTCAACAATAACCTGTTTATTTTCTGAAATTTATTCTAATTCTGCAGTAGTTCTAAATATTTTTGTCTTTTCACTAAATCAATTGTTTATTATACCACTATTTCGACGAATTATTTTTCGGTATAACTCCCGATTTTTCGAGTTGATTATAGCCGCAAAATAACACGATATTTTCTTATAGTCCAATCATCTGGTCTTTCAATAGGGGTTAGCCGGGAAAGTTTAGCGGAAGTTTTGTAAATTGGTAGTCTTATAGATTTTGAGGTGCTCTATCCGAATTTTCACCGTGCAACCTCTTTTTGACCTAGAAAATGGCACCGTTTTGGGAAAAATGGTACCAAAAACTGGTTTTTTGCAAATATCTTCTTACCAGTCGATTTTTCGACAAAAATAGTTCTATACAAAATTATTCTGCGGAAAATTTGCAACATTTTATGTTCAATTAATTTTTTTCGTCAGACGAATAGTTTCGGTGTAAGAGCGCCGCGAATGTGATCACGACACTCCTATTGGCAGAAAACTCATTTCCACACCACCATGAGGTAGAGCACTGGCGCGTTTTTTTTTCTCGTGGTATCCCCAGTAGGCCTAGTCCACCTGACGCACTTATCGTGCTATCTAACGCATCTTTCTTCTGCGTTTTGCTGTCCCTAATGGACCGGGTTCACCAGGTTCAGCAGTTTCAACAGGTTCTTCGACGTTGGAAGTGCGCGATTCTTCGGTTATTTCTTCTACGGAATCCGCTTCCGCTTCAAGTTCAGCCTGAAATGTTTCAAGAATATTTTCGGTCTCGTCCTCTTCGTCGCTGTCTTGTACTCGAGTCTCTAAATTCGAACACGCCTCATTACAATTTATGCACATCGTTGAGCACTTTAGCCCAGCCTTTCTGCATCCGCATGCTCCTTGACATCCTTTTTTGCATTTGCAAGAAATAAGTTTCAATAAACTTTCCGGAGCAGGAGGCCGCAGTGTGGTGACAGGAATCAGTCCGTTGATACTTTTTTTCCATCCCCATTGTTCGGCATTCTTTTCCACCCCATACCACTGCTGGACTTGGTGATATGCGCGGAACGAATGTTGTCTTGCTGCCGCTTTTGTTGGAGGTAGTGAGGCGATATTGAATTTATTTTTATATGCTGATCTCATAAAACACTGATACCTATAGTCATTCAGCGATATAGTCTTCTTGTTACTGTAACCGTATACAGCTGTAACGAGAAATTGTTCTCCTATTTCAGCGATAGTTTCTGGGTCGGCATCTCGGTCTTTGAATACTGCGATAAGCTTCGCCAGTTGCGGATTCTTTTTCAATGCAGTCATGTATTTGATTTTTCCTTGATTGAATAATGCTGATGTGGTGTCACATCCACTAAAAGCGTGCAAAAACAGTATGTTATCGGCGGTTGATTTGTCTGTGATGCATTGTGCTGAATAGATCTGTTGCAACGTTTTTCCTCTTCTGGGTTTTAAAAGATATGTGTTTGGGCGTGTGCATAATGCAACCAATAAAATAAGAAGGTCCGTGTCTTCACCAACAACTATTGCGGAATCGAATGCAGATGAAACGCTGTTTGCCGTTGTTACGATTAATACATCTGCATATTCTGTGGCTTGCTTGATCGTGAAGTTTGCAGCTTCAAATTTTAATTTCAACATTTCAATCAGGCGGTTTTTGTTCTTATCATTGGCCAGAAATTTCTCTTATGACACGGTCGGAACCATTGTTTCGTCGAAAAATATGTCCACCGCAGCATGCATCCGTGATCTTCGTGATCGCTCCGCGTATTTCGTACCACGGTTCTCAGCATTTTCGGGATATCCATCAAACACGATGATAGCATTCGAAGTATAGTGTGATTGAACGAATGCGACATAATTATCACAAATGGACGAAAATGGTTCGCCACGATTCCAGACAACCCGGTGTAATAAGTAGCCTCCATCGATAACACACATGGCGGATCCAAAGTCGATATCATTAGGGCATTGATTAAATGCCTTGTACAACGCAGATTTAACGCACTTGCGCATAATGCCTTGTTCATTGAAGAGCGACAATGGAAATGGAGCAAGTTCGAAGGTGAGGAAGTTTCGCAGTTCTTCATCAGATTTCTTCGTTATGCACATTCTCTGAAAAATTGCTAATGGATCAATCGTGACTACGTCTTCTTCTATCCGAATGCTAGCATTCATGACGCTAAGTGGAATTAGTCTGTCATTTCGTTTGAATTTAACAGTGTTGAAGTCTCCACCAATGATTTTTGAAAGACCCGCTCTACCGAGTTCTTGTGCCATATGAGGATTAATTTTCTCAGTTCCGGAAATTCCGGTGCTGATCGACATGATTTCTTCTATTTCAGGAAAAAGATTATGTTGGGCGAACCAATCCGTCAATTTTTCGACGTCAATGTTGTCACGACTGATTCGCGAGCCTCTCAGATCAACATGCTGCTCGGAACTTGCAAAAGCTACATTGCAGAATTGTTCAATCCCTTCACAAACGTTGTGTAGAAATACCATCCCTAAAGTCCACATTGTAAGCACGCTGTCCCTGACTCCTCGGCCATGAGTAAGGCCACCGATGCACTTCATTGTCCTCATCAGCGATTGTTCAATAGTCATATCTGACCACGTACCACACCAAAACTTATCGGATCGTCGGATTGTAAACCATCCTTTGGTAGTAAATGACTCATATTCATCAGCAGTCATTTTTTCTTCCAAACTATACATATCTTGCAGATACAAATGGCAAGACTTGGCATATAAAAAGTGGCCACTGGCATGGAAGTAGGGCAACATTTTATGGATGGTGTCAAGATGTAGATGCCAATTACCCATTCTTTCTGCCTCGATGAATTGTTTCAGCAGCGTAACCATCCGAAAGTATTGAACCCATAACTTTGCCGTAGCGCCGCGTTGTTCGAATTTCACCAGCTGCTCTTCAAATTTATTAGCAAGTTGCTTGTAGCATTCTTCTTGATCTGCCTCGAGTACCACTGTCCTGTCCAAGTTGTATAAAATGTCTTCTAGTTCTTGACGCTCATCAGGTGTAAAATCAATTGACTGCATGACAATTTTTGCAATCGCAAGATGAGTCAACGTATGTGCTCTGACTGCGCGTGCATATGCATGTCCAGCCATAATTTTATCGATGGAATTAAGGGCATAAATTGTGTTGAAAAGCTCTTTCAAGCCGCTACCAGCCATTATGTACCCGATAGATCCCATGAACGACATTAACAAATGAAATCCACCAAGTCTCACAACGACGTTACTTAATTTTGTATCATCACCACTCGTTGAAACAATGTCTCGCGCTTTAATATATAACGGCTGGTCAAATGTAACGAAGCAAGTTTGCTAATTCAAACACTCAGATTTCTCGGCAGCAGAACAAAGAACTGTGTAAATTGTATCGTAATTCCCCGGAGGAGCATTTATAAAAGGCAGACATGCTACGAACGATTTCTGGAAAGAAAGGTCTGCAGTGGCTTGATCCATGAACCCGCCCCATCCAGGTATGTTACCCAGATTAGCCCATTTCCCGTATAACCATAATAAGTCTGTTGCGGACGGAATTACCACGTTCGGTACCAAACGAATGCTGTCCAGGTTTCGAATTTCGAACCTAGAACACTTTTTTTTTCGAATCTTTTCAGTGCGACACTACCAAATTTTCCAATTGTTTGAGCAGACGGCATTTTCTTCAGACGTTCGATTTTTTGATCCGGAGCGATAGCGGTTGCAGGAGTTATACATTGAATGCCCCCCATAGCATGAAAAGTGTTGTAACCATCTATTGTTCGTGTGTTAAAATCTGCGTTATCAAAAACAAATTGAGAAAACGCAAAATCCTCGATACCCAACGATGGCCGCATTATAGTAGAGACTTGAAAAAGCATTGCTTCGGTGTATGAAGCACAATAGCCAAGAGATGATAACGTGTCTATTAATCGCCGTGATCCATACTTTTGGTACAAAAATGCCGCTACACCAATTTGCATCGGCGATAAAAAAGATTTTGGCCTTACTGCGGCAATCACGCAATGCGCCAGAGCAGTACTTTTAGTCTTCCATTTTTCTAAAGACGAACGTTTATTTTTCAATATAACGTCGTCCAGTAGGGTGCGTAAAGTTTCAGGTACATCCGAAGATACTCCCTGAAGAAAATTATCTGATGGCGGATAATTGATGGTATCGTAAACCTTAGAGCGGATGTCCTCTACAATGATTACCGCAGCAGTTTTTACAATACGCATCCGTTCTTCTTCCTCGTTGAACGATTTTTGGCTATACCAGGCATCTGTTAATACTTTGTATCCTGTGTTTCGAAAGCAGACCACAGGGGACTTGTTCGCAGAAAATGCAATAACAATATCGTCACCATATTTCTTCAAAAGTTGCGCCTTAACAGTCTTCGTGTGCGGACGATAATCGCCTTCAATTTTATCCATGAGTTCGTCCAGAGAAAACTGACATTCTTCATAATTTGCCTCAAGATGAGAGTAAATATACTGCATCGCAGTATCGATTTCGCTCGCATGCGGACCTCTTTTTCTATCGGTTTCTCCAGAAGATGGTGCGTGATACAACTTTTTCATGCATGCGATATGATACAGTCCATCAGCTGCGACTAGATCGTGAATTTGTTCAAGACGCTCAACAATCTTTCGACCCCAATCATCGTTACGTTCTCTAGCGAGTTGTATAATAGTGTCTTTCATCGATATCTTGCGCACATTGTACACCATCTTACGAGCACGCTCACGAGGGCCTAGCTTCTGTAACTTTTTCATTAGTTCTGTTACTACAGCCGCACACAGAAAACAATGATTTTTAAATGAAAATGTCGAGACACTAGATCGCCGTTGTGGAGGAGAGTAGGCGCTAACACCTCCTCTACGTAGAAATGCAGCGATTAATTTATCGTTACTATATTGCCTTCGACACGCTTCGTGAACCTGTATCGAAGTTAGTCCTTTGAGGAGGTCCTTTTTACCATCCTTTCTTTTAATACTGGATTGACGAAATGTCTCCAACCCTTTTTCCTTAACTTGAGTCACTGCACTTTCAGCTAAAGGATTCTCGCAAATAAAACAGTTTTTTTTCTCGGTCGCCATGTCTCTGAAAACGATACACACGCACAGAAAGACGTACTCGAACTGAGGCCCAACGGCAGATGTCTGCTAGAGAAGGGGACAAGGCCGAAGGGAAGGGCCTTTTATACCTGCGTTTTAACAATAGACCGTTGGGAGCGCTCAGGGGTGGTTTATGACGCGGAGTGGAAGATTTTTCACCAATGCGTGTATTGCGGTTACATTGTCCGCGCTCTTACACCGAAACTATTCGTCTGACGAAAAAAATCATTTAGACATAAAATGTTGCAAATTTTCCGCAGAATAATTTTATATAGAACTATTTTTGTCGAAAAATCGACTGGTAAGGATATATTTGCGAAAAACCAGTTTTTAGTACCATTTTTCCCAAAATGGTGCCATTTCCTAGGTCAAAAAGAGGTTGCACGGTGAAAATTCGGATAGAGCACCTCAAAATCTATAAGACTACCAATTTGCAAAACTTCCGCTAAACTTTCCTGCTAATACTGCCAGATGATTGGACTATTAGTCAATCCGGCGTTGCAACTCTCCTCATTTGTTTGTAATATACAAAATTCACCATATTTACAGAGAAACTGACAAAATTTACAATGTTTCGTGCTACAAATTATAAAGAGCTTTAAAAGATTAAGATGATTCTAGTTCAAACAGTTTGTTTTTTGCAGTAAAGGAGAGACAACTGGAGCAGATCACTATGATTATTTGCAAAGGGATGGTTTGTGCTTAGCAACGGATTCAGTAAAATGTATTTATTATCACCTTTTTTTAACATTTCACTTATTATTAACAATCCCAATCTTAAAAAATTATTTTTGCAAAACAATTATTGTTCACTTGAAAAGTTTAAAACCGCAAGAAGGATTTCACTTAAATTTTGAATTTTAGTGTGAATGTAGGGAAAATGCATTCAAAGTTTATTCTGCAGTTATAAGAATTATGTGTAATATTGTTTTAAATAATTATACAAAAAAGCAGCCATCAAAGTAATGAATCTTCAAAAAAGTTTAAAAAGAAAAAAACGATAAGGGTGGTAACAAAAAAGAAAGTTGTCTACTCTAAACCCCAACAATGCACATCAAACGTTGTCAGAAATTGTTTTTATAGTTATTTCTAGCGATATTTGGCATATAATTTAAAATAAGATATTATTTATTTAAAATAAAGTATTTTACACATTTTCTTGTCATTGTTTCTTTTTTTTTGTATAATAAACGTTACTTACAAGGAATTACTTTTAATTTGATTTTGTAAAAGCTTCTAGTTAATATATTTTCCTGTTCGACTCAAAAAATACTATAAATTTTACTTGAATTTGTAATTTAAAATCGTGTAGTCCGAAAGTCAGACTACCGACGTCATTAATTGCGACGTTGCCTTTTTCTCTTCATGGCTTGTAAAGTAAAGGTGGCTATGCTAGTGGTCACAACATTTACTTATTGTAACTTGTTTTACAGATTGTAAATCAATTGGGAGGTTAAATAAAAAAAATATATTATTATTTAATAGTATATTATAAATCAGTAAAAACGATTATATTTAAATTTGGTAAATTATAACTCCACTCAACCAGCGCACGACCACACAACTCGAAACACAAGTACGCAAATACGGTTGAGTGAAGCGTGGCTCGAAGCCGTGAAATTTACGAGACTCGCTCGGTCCTCGGGGCTCGGGGGAGAGATTAATATCCAGCAACCGACGGCACTGTTGCCAGATTCCTTTAAACGGGAATTTTAAAATTTTATAGTCTAATGCCAGTTTGGTTTTAAATTTGACAGTTCTGTTTTCTCAACTCAAAAATTTTAACCTTACTTTTAAAAGTGATTAGGATTATTCATTATTATTATTTTATTTACATGTAAATTTTGAAACAAATAATATTGTACAGTGTCATAATTTAAAACTCATTATGTTGCAGTCTTTTCCAGTTGATAAAATTGCAATTTAAAAACTTTTAGGTAGGTACCTGTAACTTCCACATTATTATTAATTTATTTTTTAAGTTTGATGTTGATATCAAAAATTTAGATTTCACAGGTAGTTTTACGTAGGTATGGTTCTTTTCATTAGCATTCTTCAGTGCGTCACAGTTTTTCGATTTCTCTCTAACGCATTAAATTGTATGTGATAGAAAAAAACGCACGTCGCTGATTACATTTCGTTGGTGACATTTATAACATTTAATCTAGTTGTCAATAGATGGCGCTAATAATATAATATTAAATAATATTATATTATTCTATATAAAAAAAATTTAATCTGTACAATTTATAAGACTATACAAATCAAAGAAAATACCATTTTATAAATGCAATAAACGCAATTGATTTGTTTTTATACCAAATTGCAAAATAAAATGTGACAACTGTCAGATTGAACTAAAATGTCATGTTAGAATAAATGTCATAAATGTGTATTTATCACGGACTAACCTTTCTTTCTATCATTTGTGACGCACTGAAAAATGCTCATGAAAAGAACCATAGATACCAATAGAGTAATATTAGATAATAGAGTACATACAAAGTAAGCTATAAGTAGTATAACTGCCCATCTAATCACCTGTTATGTTGTTTTTGTAGATTTTACTGGAGTGTCCCAAACAGCACAAGTACATCCCTGGGACGTACCCGGGATGTACCACTAGGACATTCGTACGTCCTGAGGACGTACGTTTCAGGTCCTGGGACATCCTCGGGACGTACCAAGGACGTCCGATGTTACAAAATCATCCGGGCCCAGGAAGTCCGACCAAACTCTCCTGGGGACGTCCGACTAAAACCTCCTTGGTACGGTCGTCCAAAACATCCTTGGAACCTCCGACCAAACCTTTTTAGGGCATTATGTAAAATTGAGGTACCCGTACATTCAGACTTAATTGGGACCTATAACGGACGTCCTCGGGATGTCATGTACTATCTGGGGTGTGGATGGCACAGGAAGAGTACAAGAACATGAAACATCTTATTATGAATGTATGCGATCCTCAAAAAATTATTCTACAAAACAAGATAGAGAAAAAGCTTTAAAATCCCAAGAATCCTGCAAAATGTTTATTTGGTGTACTAGTCCAATAATAGTAGGGTGAATGCACCAGTAACCGACCATGCACCAGTTACCGACCACCCTTTAAACAAATATTAAAACTAAGAAAATCTTAGAACGTTTAGAAATGATTGCACCGCCCACGTATACTACGTGGCCTTAGGTATGTAGGGAAATTTCGTTAACTTATCCAAAGCAAGTTTAAAGGAAGTGGGAGTTTTGGTGTATTGGCAACACTGCCAATAGATTAAATCTGTGAGCGTGTAACTAGATGCACATGAATGTAAGCAATTTTTATCTAATTACATCGAATGTTTTTTTAACTTTTTTAATGTTGAAATATGATGTTACTCGTTAATAAAAGTGTAATAAATACAGTTAACTTGTTATTTTTCTAAATATCTGTAACTAGGTGATTAATTTATGGTGGTCGCTTTATGGTTCACCATTGTAAAACTTTTCCATTAGACGACCGGCTGGTTGCTTTCTGGTTTGGGTTTGTATCCACGTATGATTTGTTAAATAAGCTGTTGCTAGCAGTACGAATAGGGGACTTTAATTTTTATACGTAGATCTAATTTCTGTCCAATAAACGACCAGTCGGCTACTGGATCAAAATGTTGGTCATAAATTGGTACAGTAATCAAACTATTTGTTTTAGATGCCTAAAAATTATTCTAAAGACGATTTAATCAATGCTATTAATGAAGTTCGTTTTTTTTTATTTTTTATAGCCTTTTTTTCTATTCGAAATGTCGAATAAAGGCCTCTCCCATTTCTCGCCATTCATCTCTGTTGTGTGTGTGAGGCGTTTCCACATTGGTCCTGCGACTCTTTTGATGTCATCGCTCCAGCGCATTTGAGGTCTTCCTCTTGGTCTCTTCGCTTCGTACGGTCACCAGTTTCCAACTCCTTTGCTCCATCTACTATTTTCGAGACGTTCGTTGTGTCCAGCCCATTTCCATTTTAATTTAGCCGCTTGTTCCACGGCATCCCTTACTTTTGTTTTGTTTCGGGTTGCTTCGTTTGTTTGCCGATCTATGAGTGAGATACCAAGCATCTGTCGTTCCATGGCTCTTTGAGTTTTTCTAATCTTGTCCATGTTCATTTTTGTGAATGTCCAGGTTTGAGCTCCGTAAGTGAGAACGGGAAGGACACAAGAATCGAACACTTTGGTTCGAAGGTATTGTGGTATCTTTTTGTCTTTTAGTATATATGAGAGTTTTCCGAATGCAGCCCATTCATACTCGTCTGCTTATTTCGGTAGTTTGGTTTTCTTCGTTTACCTTGATATTCTGACCTAGATATATATATATTCTTTTACATGTTCCACTTTTGTTCCTTGGATGGTTATCGTTAGTTGTTCATCTTTGTTCGACATTAGCTTAGTTTTGCTCAAGTTCATTTTTAGTCCTTTTTTTAAGGATTCTCTATGAAGCTCATCGAGCATCACCTTCAGTTCTTTCCAGCTGTCGGCTATTAGTACCACGTCATCTGCATATCTTAGGTGGTTTAAATACTTTCCATTTATCGAGAGTCCCTTTGTTTCCCAATTTAATGATTTAAAGATGTCTTCAAGTGCGGCAGTAAATAGTTTTGGAGATATGGTGTCTCCCTGTCTTACTCCTCGGTTGATTTTGATTGGCCTAGTTTTCATGTCGTTATCCATCGTGACTACCATTTCAGCATGTTTGTATATATTATGTATTAATATCCTATATCTAGAATCGATTCTGCTATTGACCAGTGCTTCCTCAATAGCCCATAATTCTATGCTGTCAAAAGCTTTTTCGTAATCTATAAATGCTAAGCAGATTGGTAAATCGTATTCGTTAACTTTTTCTATTAGGATCTTTAGTGTGTGAAGATGGTCGCATGTACTGAAGCCTTTTCTAAAACCGGCTTGTTCTAGTGGTTGATATACATCGAACTTTGTTGTCAATCTATTTGTAATTATTTTTGTGAATGTTTTATAAAGTTGTGATAGTAGTAATATTGAACGATAATTTTTCAGATCTGTATTGTCACCTTTTTTGTGTATTAAGATTGTGTTAGCAGTATTCCATTCTAGTCCAGGTGTAATAAATATGTGTGTTATTACTGCCTTCTAGTCCCAATTAATTAAAACTCTTATTTCTATTCAAATACGTATATTTTTGGTTTACCATATCGATGACTAAATCATAATAACTTGTTTATAATCACGATAATCATAACAATAATAATAATAATAATAATAATGGTATCATATATACCTGTGGGAGTTTTTGTCAGTTCTTCTATCAGGCGCGGCCCCCTGCGAATGGGGGATGCTTTCTGGGTATTCGTAGCGCCAATACCCAGAGAGTAGCAGGGATACTTGCCGTGGAACAAAAACTGACACCTGGCAGTAGGTATAAAATGCACACCCATGAGAATGGAGATAAATAATTTATGTTTAGGATCGCTGCCTGGGGATCGCCAGGGCACGTCTGGAGCCGGCGCTGGACGTGACAGCATGCGGGACGTCGGTGGCAGGGTGTTGAGGAGGCGGGCCCCTGTCATACAATCAGCTACAGCCCAACCACAACCACAAGCGAGCCAAACAACAACAAGAGCTCCACCCGCCGAAGGTGCTGCGCTGGATCATCAGCCGGCGCTCACTCAAGCGGGACGACCGAGGCAGCGCATGAAATGGACTGTGTCCATTAATGAAAACATTTTGCGCTTCTATTACAAGGTGACAAACCTCGGTCAAGAAACAATCGGCTACCGACAACAGCTGTATGCCGAATTTTGCAGGACGTACCCAGATATTCAAGTATCGGAGCAAAGAGTATCAGATCAATACCGGGTAATCATAAGGAACAACCTTATCCCAGAGACTAGACGCAATTCGATCAAAAGCGAAGTCGAACGGGAGATTAATAACCAAGAACAAGTTTTAGATCAAGTCCCTAATGAAAGCCTCGATGAGCAGACTCCTGAGCTTCCCATACCAGAAACTCAACCTGATAATACACAGCAGGAAAACAACGAGTTGCGCGATAGTCTAGCAAACGAAATGGCTCGTGCCGTACAAGAGTTTAATGGTACAAACCCACTTAGCAGACCACCGCTACCACGAATAAACTCTTGTAAGAAACTAGGAGTCTGTTACAAATTGTGAACACTGAAGTCCTACCCAACTATGTCGTAGAAGCTCACACGTTGGAATATTTGCATATGCTAATCTACTGTGCAGCAACAGCAATTGCTAATGTAATGGGCGTTAAGATCAGAACACGACGGGTTACTAATAACGAAAGAACTGGTAACAGAATTGCACCCTGGGAAAAAAGACTGCTCGGAAAGATCGAATTATTACGTAGGGATATTGGTATAGTCTCAGAATACATACGAGGTGTAACAAGTAGAAAAGTCATCAGAAGAGCTGAAGATATAATGCTGACTACCGCAAGACACTCAAGATATGATCCAGAAAACAACACAGCCCATCAGTGTCTGGACACATTAAAACAAAAGCTCTCCGTTTATTCAGGACGACTAAGGAGGTACAAAGTTAGTAACAACCGCAAAAGCGACAATGCTCGTTTTGAAAGTTCTGAAAAGGCGTTCTATCGAAAACTCAATTCCACTGTAGAACGTGTCGATAAGACTTACCCAAGCCAAGAAGAAATTCATGAGTTTTGGGGAAATCAACTTTCCACGCCAGCTGCTTTTAACAACAATGCTGGATGGATAGAAGAAACGACACAGAACTGCCAACACTACATTACCACCCTTTACGAACCCTTCACTACTGAAGAAGTCTCAAATACCATCAAAGAGCTTCACAACTGGAAATCTCCTGGACCAGACGGAGTTCAAAACTTTTGGCTCAAGAAGTTTTGGAGTGTTCATGAATGGTTATCAACACTAATTAATCATGTTATTTCTAATCCGCAGGATATACCATCATTCCTAACTCAGGGAACCACTTATTTAATTCCGAAGGATCAAAATAACACCCAAGATCCAGCCAAATACTTGTCTTCCAACTTTGTATAAATTGGTCACATCCTGTGTAGCCCGGCGTATCTACCAACACTGTGCTCTGAACAATATCATAGAGCCTCAACAGAAAGGATGCGCTAAGGGTTCCATGGGTTGCAAAGAACAACTCGTCATCGACTCGGTCATTTCTAACCAGGCATATTCCAAAAAGAGGAATCTTTTTACTGCCTTCATTGATTACAAGAAGGCCTTTGATTCAGTGCCGCATGAATGGCTTATAAATATATTGAGAATATATAAAGTCGATGATAATATAGTGACCTTTTTAGAGCATATAATTACGGAGTGGAAGACTAGAATTCACCTTCAAATACCTGGTGCAAATAACATTGAAACTGAAAATATCGCAATCAGCCGGGGCCTGTTTCAAGGAGATTCGTTAAGTCCACTGTGGTTCTGTCTAGCTATGAACCCATTATCTCAGCTATTGAACTCCACAGACGCAGGTTTTAGCATCAAAAATAACAACAATGTGATGGCGAAGCTTAATCATTTATTGTATATGGATGATTTGAAATTAATGGCTTCCACTCGAAACCAACTCGATGAGATGCTAAAAACTGTAGAAACTTTTTCTAATGATATTAGCATGCACTTCGGACTAGACAAGTGCCGTATTTTAAATATAGTCAGAGGAAAAGTACAGCCCGGAGGATTCGATATGCAAAATGGTCAGAACATCGAGGCCATGGGTGAAAACGATATGTATAAATATCTTGGAGTAAAGCAAGCGCGGAGAATTGACCAAAAACAAATGAAAACAGAGATAACTACTGAGTTTATACGAAGGGTAAAACAGCTGCTTCGCTCACACCTTAATAGTAGAAATTTGTTTAAGGCACTTAACACCTACGCATGTTCCGCGCTTAGCTATTCATTTGGCATTGTTAAGTGGACAAAAATGGACATAGAAAATCTTCAGCGAAAAGTAAGAACGCACCTCACAAAGGAACAAAAACACCATCCAAAAAGTGCAGTAGAAAGAACGACATTACCACGGAATTTAGGAGGAAGAGGACTTATGGATATTGGTGAGCAATTAGACAAACAAATTGCTAATTTAAGATCTTATTTTCAGATGCAGGCTGAAACATATACTCTACATCGCGCTATCTGCGCAGCAGATGACACAACACCGATAAAACTGAGGGAAGCAGAACTTCGCATAAACCACCTTACTAAGGACGAAAAAGTCCGCGCCTGGATGGGTAAACCTCTGCACGGGCGACATCCCAATGAGGTCAGCCAAGATTATGTCGACAATATAGCGTCGAACTACTGGTTGACATCAGGAAAGATGTTCCCTGAAACGGAGGGTTCATTACTGGCCATTCAGGATCAGGTTATACCAACCAGAAATTACCTGAAATATTTCATCAAAGACCCTCATGTTCAAAACGACAGATGCCGATATGGATGTCAAGCCCAAGAAACCATCCAACATCTTACAGGGGGCTGCCAGGCATTTGCTGCAACCGAGTACAAGGAACGGCATGACGCAGTGGGAAAAATCCTTCATCAGGAGATAGCTATCAAGCTGGGACTTCTCCAAACCGACCATCTCCCATATTATCAATACGTCCCTGAGAGTATGCTTGAGGATGGCAACTACAAGCTATACTGGGACCGCACTGTGCTCACAGACCAAACAGTGGCGCATAATAGACCAGATCTCGTATTAGTCAATAAATTAACGAGACAAACAACCCTCATTGATGTGGCGATTCCTAACAACAATAATCTACGTACTAAATTTACTGAAAAGATCGCCAAGTACAGGGATCTGGAAATTCAAATACGGAGACAATGGAGAAAGCAAAGTACCCAGACGATACCGATTATTATGTCTACTACTGGAGTCATTCCGAAAACCCTCCTCGAAAGCATAAAAAAGATGGGTCTTAATGAACATCTTAATAAGACCATGCAGAAAGCAGTACTACTCGCAACAGCCAGATGTGTACGAAAATTTTTGGGAGATACACCTGCATACCAAGTCACCTAGGGCTCGATAACACGGAAAGGGTCCCACCAGAGCTCAATCCTTTTGATACCGTAGGTATCTGGGATGAGTCAATTTCCCCCTTAGAGGGAGTGTGAGCCGTATGGCTAAATATGGTATCATATCATCGGGCGTTTACTTATATATTAGAATGAACTTTGCAACCTCACGCGTCGGCCTTGGTCAAGGGCGGACAATTTACTTTCGATAAAACTTCTTTTGTACACGGTGATATTATAATACCACACCTCCCCGTTTTGTTAAAATTACATATTTTTAAAATGATATTGATTGTCCATCATCGCCTTTTAGGAGATAGACCTTATATTACTTATATAGTTAAAAAATCCTATTCTACACAAAAGTTCATATTTTCCCTATACTAAACTGGTATTTTATAACCTATCACTAGTTCACGTACTTTCACGTCGTGTCTTTTCGTCCTTTTTTTTTCGTTCACTAATAATTCACTTCATCAAAACAGTGTCCACAGTGAATGAAATTGATCCTAACTTTTAAATAGTCTTTTAGTGCCTATAAGCCGTAACTAATCTAATTGTAATAAAATCTCGAATTTAATACTTCCTAATCTAAGCTAAATATTACCTAAACTTCTATTAAATGGTATATAAAAAAAAAAGAATTTAACGTTACTTTACTATTTCATCTTATTATTTCAGTCTTGTTTTGATTTATTTATATACGCCTTACTAACTTTAAAATATTGTACCTATAATAAAAATGTAATCTCTCTAAGAACTTCACTTTTTGTGTCCCTTTGCTTACTATCTACTAACACTATTTTGTAAGATATTGTCTATCCTTAATTCAAAAACTTCCATTTTCCGCGAAAAAAACCTGAATTCATTATATACAAAAAATAAGTTATTTATAATTTACGTTACTTTAGAGAAAAAAAATTTACAACTTTAATTCTTAGACATAATTCAATGATTAGCTACTTATTTGATTAGTATCTTCTTAATTTTTCTTGTTTTCTTGCAATTTTTTTTGTGTCTTCTTTCATTTTTCCCACATATTTTAATAAAAATTCTCTTTTTTTCTCTTCTTCTTCTTGTCTGGTACTACAACTATATATTTCTTCATTTTTCTTCATATAATAGCACTTCTACAGTGTACATAGTTCATCTTAATATAACAATCATAATAATCACTTCCTTTACTTATCCCTCAATGCCTACGTTCGACTAATCAAAGTGGCTTTACTCGAGAGAAAAGTTCCAATTCTTCTACATATTCCATATAACAATCATAATACTCAATACTAGCCACGAAACCTCTACAATCTACCTTAATAGAAGCGGGTATAACATCGTTGGCTAGATCAAATTCTTTTAAAAATTTCACAACCTCAATCCCTTGCTTTGAGGCCGTTGTTTATTCACGAATAATCATGAATAAAATAGGTACCCTTCAAAACACAGAGTGGGTCCCTAATAAGCTTTCAAGCTTCTATAAATCATTAGTACCTTCCTAATTTGACAAGAGCAGTGGGTTTCTTATTGTCTCTAGTTGCCTCATAATATTTAGCTTATAATATTGTTAGTTCTTCTTCTAATCTATATAGTTCTTCTCCAAATTCCTTATCTCGACTCATCAGGTCGGTTCGTTAAAAATATATCTCTTGCTTATAGCAATGTTTGTCGTATGTCATCACTAATCATTATTTATCACTCAAAAAATATTAATTCAGGTTCATATCATACAAAATTTAACAGAAAATCGATAAAAATGTATCTAAAAGATCAATAACAAAAACAACTGCTAATAAAATTCAATAATAGTATACATATTCGAAAAAAAATTCAATAAAAATTCAAAAATAGCATATGCAAAAGTTAGATAAAAATATTCAAAATCAGTTCATATCTCAAAATTCGATAGAAATTTTTGAAAAAAAAAATTCGATATTCCATAAAGTATTCAAAAATAACCGTACTAAAAATAGAAATCGGATAGAGATTTTCAAATAAATTCAATAGAGATTCAAAATTCAATAAAAATTCAAGAATAGCATATACAGTGAGCACGTAAAGGTTGGAATAAATTCATTTTCTCAAGAACGGACGATTTTGGGAAAAAATCCCGAAACAGGTCAATTTTTATTTTTAAATTAAGACTTTTTGGCATATATATCATACAAGTTACGTCACCCATTTGGGCGTGATGACGTCATCGATGTTTTTTTAAATGAGAATAGGGGTCGTGTGAAAGCTCATTTGAAAGGTAATTCAATTCTTTATTCAGTAATATAAACATTAACATAATTATTTATACAGGGTGCCCAAAAAAAATTTTTTTTAATTAAATTTATTGACATAAAAAGAAGAATGAGTGTAATTTATTTAATTCAAAATACATTTTACTGCTATCAGAAAACAGGAAAAAATGTGTTTTTGGCAAATAAATATTGTTTTTGGCTTAAATTCAATATTAAAGCAGGTACCCACCAGCCTCGTGACAATTTGAACATTTATTTTAAGCGAAAAGCAATGATTATTTTTCAAATATACATTTTTTCTGTTTTCTGCGAGCAGTAAAATGTATTTTGAAGTAAATAAATTACATACATTCTTCTTTTTATGTCAATAAATTTAATCCAAAAAAAAATTTTTTGACACCCTGTATAAATAATTATGTTAATGTTTATATTACTGAATAGAGAATTGAATTACCTTTCAAATGAGCTATCACACGACTACTATTCTCATTTAAAAAAATCATCGATGACGTCATCACGCCCAGATGGGTGACGTCACTGGTATGATATATATGCCAAAAAGTCGTAATTTAAAATTAAAAATTGACCTGTTTTGAGATTTTTTTCCAAAGTCGTCCATTCTCGAGAAAATGAATTTATTCCAACCTTTACGTGCTCACTGTATAATAAACTTCGACAAAAATATTCAATTCAAAAATCACTTCATGTTTCAAAATTCATAGATATTCTTAAAAAAATCGATACTTCATAAATTATTCAAAAATCAGAAAAGATAAATATTCAATGTTCAATAATAATATGTATATATAAAAACGAGGGAAGCATTTTCAATAAAGATAGACTAAATTCCTTACTTACATTTTAACACTTGTGTCTTTGTTCACTGGGTTCGGTTCCTCGGTCCTGGTCTGGTCCATTTTCCGCCGTCGGTGTTTCCAATTTTTAGGTCCCATCTTCAGAAGATTCTCCAACTAGTTTACAGGAACGCCAGGTATTATAATACCACACAGGGCGCATCTGTTTTGAGAAGGACGTTGGGAGGTGACTCAAATTTTTTTGCAGAAATTGCTTGAAAATAAATCAAATAATAATATTTGAGTTATCCTCCCTCTCAAAAAGGTCCGGAACATTGTGTAAATAATCAAAATGTCAAAAATTGAAGGAAAAATTCGATTTTTTTCTTCGTTTTTTGATTATAACTTTAAAAGTATTCATTTCCGAGAAAAGTTGTACTGACATAAAAGTTGCGTAATTAAATTTCCTACAATATAGAATTGGTGAAAAATTTAAAAAATAGTCACCCTAGTTGCAAAATAGCAATAATTGCGAAAAAACCATACAAAAGCAAGTATTCGCATTTTACGTTTTTCAACCATTTATGCTACACTTAGGACCTTCATATTTCACCCAGAAAAACTTTATGATAAAGTAAAACGATACTCTAAATTTCTTTAAGATCGGTTTAATAGATTTTGCAAAATAAATTTTGCAATCCAGCTTTCGCAAAAAAATTAATTTTTTCAAAATGTTACAGGACTGAAAATAAAGCAGATAGCAAGTTGAAATTTTTTTGCTTATAGAAGTGTACTGTACCTTTTATTTGCAATTTTAAACATTAAAATCGATTAATTACCACGTCGTCAGAAAATTTTTGAAATAAACAATAATTTTTGGTGCTACGCGCAGGACAGCGGTGTTCGATTCACACAAGTTGATTTCCACCAAAATTTCTTCCAATCTTTATCTAATATATTATTTTCTTACTCTATATTTTGTTGTATTTTAATATTTTAATTCCACAAAAATCAAACTAATTTTATTATTGTTTGTGAAATATTGTTTAAACAATTGCATATGTTTAAAAATAATAAACTTTTATTATTTAAGTTAAAATATATGAACAAAGAAAATTTTTGCTAATAAAAGTGTTATTTCAAACGATAGAGTGTGGTTCGTCCACATAAGTAGGAATAACAATTTTTAATTTTCTTGTTTTTGTAAAGAATATTTTAATTCATTTTCTTTTCAATATTATGGGACACCCCGTATATACGAGTAGGCCAATACCTAATTCAGTGAGTATGTATTAATTTTTATCATTATTTTCAAGTAAAAACCTTAAAGTTTTTTGTATGTAATTACCTGCCTACTCGCCTCATTTTAAAAAGACAATTCGCCAACCAACTCTCTTGGTTAACAGTCACTTACAATCATTCCGAAAAGTGTATAGAAACTCAATATAGTCCTCGCGAGTGATTTATACTTTATACTACTCAGCAATAGCAGTACGAAAAATAGCAGGCCTGCTCCAGCTTGTGCAACGAGAAATGACAAGGTAGGAAATATTTTTATTACAATTTACTTTAAGGTCTGGTTTTTTTACTGTTATTTTTTTTTATTCTATTTTAAATTCACCCTATGCTAAACAGTCCACTAATAAAGCTCACTGAGTTAGTAGTCTCCTCCAAGATGATTTATTGATCCGTTACGAGCCTGATAGATCCATTTTCTATATTTTTTTCTTGCATTTTTCATTTTTCTAAGAGGGTAATATAGTCGGGGAAAGTTTCTTTTAAACCTGAATTGTTTGATTTTATTGTCATACTTTGCTAATTTACAAAGATCAGAATTAAATTCAGGTTATTTAACCGCATTCCCTTTGACTTTATTTTTTTGTTATTCTTTAACATAAGGCGATAAAATATTCTTTACAAAATTAAAATCACGTATCAATTAGTAAATTGGTTTTTTGTTTGTGCCGATCGTTAGTGGTACCTATACCTCAGTTAATGTTGTTTTTTAAGTAAAAAAGGAACACATTAATGTAAAAGTAATTATTATTAAATTGTCAACGTCGGCCAATAGACAAATTTTGTTGTAATAATTATTATACAGGTTGACTCTATTATAGATGAAACTGTGTGTTTATTTTACACAGTAATTTTTATTTAAAGGGTTTATGTTTTATAATTATTTTTTGTCTATAAATATTCAAATAGCAGAGGACATAGTTTTCTATTTTATTAGCACAAAGTTCGGTTGTATTTTATTAATTTTCGTGTGGTGAACCTATTTTATTTCCTAACGCTAATTTCATATTTTTCTAAATTTATTAATTCTACATTTAAATTTACAAAATGGCAGATAAAATTAAAAAATATCAATCTTTAAGACAAGTTGAAGTGCAACAAATGACTGAAATTCATGCTGTTGCTTTAAAGGTAGCTGCTGACGATAAGAATTTTTACCCGGTTTTGGAAGTTATGTATGAAGGATTGGAAAAAATTCGTGACAATTTTTATGATCTTCATAATAAAATAATTATGTTAGTTTCTGAGCAAGATAATGAGGACGCGCTATTTAAAGTCGAAGATGATTGCCGTAGTAATTTTGACAAATTATATTATAAAATTAAATTAACATACGTGCAAGCCTTTAGAAAATCTTCAACATCAAGTCAGCAAACTACATCAACTTCACAGTCTCAAAATCCTTTACCTATAAATTATTTTAATTTACCGAAACCGGAATTGCCATCTTTCAGTGGAAAAATAACTGAATTTAGAAGTTTTATAGATCAGTTTGATGCTCGCGTTCATACTCTTACTTACTTACAACCAATTGACAAATTTAATTTGTTACTATCGTGTTTAAAGGGTGCAGCGCGCGATGCTGTGGATCATATTGACATTACAGCAAACAATTATCCAATTGCCTATGATCTGCTTTGTGAAAGGTTTAATAATGTTAGGGTAATCGCTGCCAATTTATGGAATAACCTTGAAAGTTCACCACAACTGACTTCAGAAGATCCAAAAGAACTACGCAAGTTGTTAGATACATTTTCGAAAAATGTGGCATCTCTAAATAAGCTAGGACTACCCACAGTACATTGGGATTTTATACTTGTTCAAATGATTTTAAAACGATTAACTGTTTCTTTAGTAACACGTTTTGAGCTTTTTCATAATAATTCAACCATCCCAAGCTATAAAAAACTGATTGATTTTTTAAATCAAAGTTGTCTCGCTTTAGATAATATTGATTTTCACACTAAACCAAAATCTAACTTTTCTAAAAAACCTAATTCTTCCAAATCTACATCATTGCTTGCTCAAACAGAACCTGAACCAAAATGTTCTATCTGTAAAACTAATGATACCCATGCCATTTATAAATGCTCCGTTTTTTTGGCAAAATCTCCTGTAGATCGATTTCAATTAATAAAAAAGAACAAGATGTGTATTAACTGTCTTGGATCACATCGTTCTAGCCTATGCAAATCTACATGGACTTGTCACTCGTGTGTTTTTCTTCCGCTGATAAAAGTACTTTGCTTTCCACTGCATGTATTGAGGTGCTTGATTGTCACGGTAACTACCAACCTGTTTTTTTTTTTTTTTTTTTTTTTTCATCACTAGGTGGGGAATCTGCAAACAGACGACGGAGGTAAACATTTCCGACAGTGCTGGGTTCCTGAGCTGAAACCTCATCAGTGTCACGTCGACCAGTTTGGCCCTAAATCGGACCTCCCTGCCCTCCGTAACTCCGATGTGGCCGGGACCAGCTAAACCCCACCCCTCTCATACTAGGGCATCAGGTTGGAATCGCCCGTTAAGGCATGACTTCTCCCTGATGTCCTTCTTTTACCCGATTCTCAATCACTCGTCATCACGCATTAGCTTCCGTCTCTCGCACTCATCCGACCACTACGTCCTTCAATCATATGCTGTCAACCTCTTATTCTTACTACCTATGCGGGCCCAGCTCTGCCTCCTCGATACCTGCCAGAACTGCGTCTAGCTCCCGCGCTTCCTTCTCTTTTATCGACAAAACCTTTCTCACATAATTGTGGATTTTGTCCCACCATCGCTCATCAATCACCATTTTCTCTACCATCTCTCTCACAGACGCAAACACTCTTTCCAACTCATTCCTTTCCCTTGCCCATCTGACACACTCCAGAAGGGTATGTGACACAGTGTCCGAAGTCCCACAGTACAAGCAATTGTCCGATTCGGTCTTTTTGAATCTGTGTAAGTAGCTACGGAAGCTCCCATGTCCTGTGAGCACCTGCGTCAGATAATAGTCTAGGCGCCTGTGCCCGCAGTCCAGCCAGCCTCGCAGATTCGGTATCAGTGACTTCGTCCACTGCGCCACATGCTCCGTTACATCCCACTCGGCCTGCCACATCTCAATAGATGTGGCCCTCTCCTCACTTCTAACGTTCTCCCCTTGTAGTTCTCTATTTCTCTGCTGGAACATTCTATCTCTCTCACTCACCAACACATGTAAGGGAACACAGCCGGTGATCACCCACAGGGCAGCAGCAGACACAGTCCTGTAAGCACTTGCCACCCGCAGCAAACTAGTTCTGTCCGCGCGTACCAAAAGCCTCTTGTATGCCTGTATTTCCACAGCGGCACTCCAGACTGGTGCCGCGTAGAGGATGACAGATTGAACAACACCGTGTAGAACCCTCCTCCTTTCGGATTTAGGTCCCCCGATGTTAGGCATTATCCTCCCCAGCGCAGCCGCTCTTTCCGCTGCCTTCCGGGTCACCTCCCGGACGTGCTCTCCCCAACCACCATTCGTATGTAAGACCACTCCCAAGTACTTGACGTACTTCTTAGGAGTGATCCGCACGCCCGCACAGTCAAACACCATTCCATCTCTCTTTCTCGGGCCTTTAAGGATTACCGCCTCCGTCTTTTCCGCCGCGAGACTCAAACCATGGTCATTCATCCAGTCCTGAATCAACACACTTGCATGCCATACCCGGAACAGGAGTTCCTCCCTATCCCGCGCTACTGCCAGCACCGCGAGATCATCCGCGAATGCAAAGGGGGTTACCCCCTCTCCGAACTCGCAGTGAATGACACCGTCGTATGCCAAGTTCCATAGCAACGGGCCAAGGACGGACCCCTGGGGCACCCCAGCCGTAACGTCTACAACCACGCCTCTCTCTACCATAATTTTCCTTTCGGACAGATAGTCCGACACGATATTCATCAAATATGCGGGACAGTTCCTCGCCGCCAGAGGACCTAGCACAGAGGACCACTGTAATGAATTAAAAGCGTTTCGAACGTCGAAGAGGAGCAGAACCGCCCACCTGTTGCGATCTCCCCTCCCCTCAACAGCCCGAAACACCTCCATCACCGCATCTACCGTGCTCTTACCCTTACAAAATCCGTACTGCCTTGGGGACAATCCCCCGGATCTCTCTATCACCCCTTCGATTCTCTTACGCAACATCCTCTCGTACAGCTTGTTTATACTGGAAAGAAGACAAATAGGCCGATACTTTCCGGCACCTTTCGGCAGGAGTACGAGCCTAGAGATCTTCCAAGACTCGGGAAACACCTGTGCCTCAAGCAGGGCATTTATGTGGCCCAAAAGCCACGCAGGCTCCAATCGCTCCAGACACTTAATCGCCTCTGGCGGTATTCCGTCTAGACCGGGAGCCTTGCGCGACTTGAGGGACTCCGCCGCCTCAGCGAGCTCCTCAGGGGAGAAGGGTACACCCCGCTGCGCATTCACGTCCCTCCGCACGCCATGCCAAATTCCGGGCGGGAATAACTCCCCGACAATCTTAAGTTTCTCGTCCAGCGGCATGTCGTACGGACGATACGCTTTAAAATGCTTCATTACGATTTTATACCCGTCCCCCCAGAGGTACTCATCCAATTTGCTACACAGATCACTCCAGTGCCTCTTCTTCTCGGCTCGGATCGTTCTATTCAAATCCTTCTTCCGAGCTTTATACTCTCTCTCTTTATCTCTCGCTACTTCTTCCTGTCTTCTACTCCTCGCTCTTGTCATTTGCCGGCGTAGCGTGATGCACTCTCTTCTCAGTATTGCAATTTCATCATTCCACCAGTAAGGCATTCTGCTGGCGTGCACATTGCTCGTTCTACTATCACTCAGCGCGGCTTTCATAGCTCGTTCAAGACATTCCACCGTAGGTGGTTGGTCCCGGACGCATTGCACCTCCCACTGCACTCTCTCTTCATATACGTCCCAGTTTATCTGACGGCTTCCTTGAATACCCGTCTCGCGCGCGGAGGACCTTCTTGTGGGAATTCCTGCCCCGCCTATCGCGAAGCCGATAAACCTGTGGTTGGTCCCAGTGTAGTCCGGTAACACAGCCCAATCTTTCACGCATCGCGCTGTCGCCTGCGTAGCGCAGGTGACGTCGATATATGTTCCAGACTCACCTCTCACAAACGTAGGCTCCAGGCCTGTATTTAGCACAACCAGGTCAAGAGCACCCACATACTCCATCATCACTTGCCCTCTGGTGTCGGTGATCGGCGAACCCCAAGCCGCGGATTTCGCGTTAAAGTCGCCGAGCACTACACATCCGTTACTACTCTCTTTCCTCACCTCCTCCATTATTTCATTCATTTTCCATTCGAACTCATTCACTGGTATATTTGGAGAGATATAGCAGCAAACGAGACTCACTCTCTCCAGCCTTACGCACAGGAAGCCCATATGGGCTTCGATCTCTCTCACTCTTAACTTTGAATTCCGGATCCATACAGCGACGCGACCCGAGTCGTCCACATACCAGCCACGATTCCTGACCAATGTAGGGTTTGGTTCCGACGCCACGAGAATGTCAAACATTCCCTCAGCGGCGGAAGCAATGGCTAGATCGTGTGCCAATCTTGCCGTACCCACGTTGGTCTGGAGAACCCTCAACTCAGGATAACGATTTTTATTCGCCATTTCAGACAAAGAGCTCACATCTACCGCACTGCGTTCGCAGACCTACGCCTGGCCTCGTCAACCAAACGCCTGAACTTCGGGCACTCTCTACTCTGACCTCTATGACCTTCTACGTTACAGTTCGCGCACCACAATTTACTCTCATTGCATTGTGTGGCTATGTGACCCTCTTCTCCGCATCTCCAACAACCCTTATGCTCACTCTCTGCCTTACACTCCGCTCTTATGTGCCCAAATGCCTGGCATCTGTGGCATCTCGCGATAAAAACCCTTTCCTTTACTAGACAGGATATTATTCCCACCCTCAGTCTCTCCCTCCGAATCAGTCTCTCTGCTACGCAAAGTTCTACCTCTACCCTGGCAATTTTGCCACCGTGTGACGGTCGAATATCCTTCACCTCACATTCGCACTTTCTCCCTGCAAAGTCCTCTATCGCGTTCATTACGTCTTCCTCCGTGGTTATCAAGTCCATGTCGATCAGGGAGATCATCTTTTTTGGCACTCCACCCTTCGCCACCGCTTTGGTAACACAGGTGTTGCCCGCGGAGACGATCCTCCTGACCTCCTCAGCCATCTCTCTTCCACCATCCAATTCCAAAACCATGCCCTCATTTTTTGTTTTCCTCATTCGCTTTACCACTACATCTTTCCTCTCTCCCAGTCCCGTGCGAAGCCCTCGCACCATATCAGCAAAGGATTTATCCTTGGCCTTGCTTAGCACAACTACCCCGTTTTTGACAGCGGGTCTTCTCTCACTCTCTTTCTCTCCGAACAGGGTCACCGTCAAGCTCCTGCCTCTCACTGCCAACTCCGACAGCTTGCGGGCTACCTCCATCCCCAAGGCTGTCGGGGCCCACACATTTACACTGCTCCTTTCATCCTTCTCCATTTTTTCCGTCAACAATCTCATCGCTGACAGGAACTTGACAGCGTCCGGTTCCTCACCCTTGCCGAGGATGAGTTTGTGCGCGCGCCTTTCAGTAGACACTCGCTCACCCTCCTCGTTGTCGTGCTGGACCCTTACATATACCGTCCCCACGCCTGCGGTCTCGTTACCGGAAACAGGGGAGCTTGGCAGCTCTGGATAAAGCTCCTTGAGCTTCTCAATCACCCTCGCATCTCCAGCGTCACTCGTTATGGCCACGGCCACGTCGCTCCCAGATGAAAAGGGACTTCCTTCTTTCCGGATCGTCCTCCTGAACAAAGCCTCCGGCCAATCCTCGCTAATCACCGCCATTATATCTTCCGCACTCGCATTCGCTCCCTCGTTCATACTCTTCTCAATCCTTGCCACTCGTTGTTCCTCCGAAAACTCTTCCTCCAGGTTGGTCTGAATTCCAATATCGATACTCGTTGGAGCCATCGATGCAAACGTCTGTGTTCCCTCGCTTGTTGTACAGACGGAAGACTCCTTAGATTTCTTTTTTTTGTTTCCACACATCTCTGCTACCTCTCCTTCCATTTCCTTAAAAGACCGCTCCAGCCTGGTGAGCTGCCAATCTAAGCCCGCCACCTCAGTCTTGATTTCAACTTTGGTGTTGGGATTGACCTTAGTCAACCTCAGCACCTCAGTGATCGTCTCCTTTAGCTTTTGCAACTCTGTTCTCATCTTTTTGACACTCTCTAGTCGTTCTGGGGTTTGTCCTGGCCCTATGCCCGCCTCTCTCTTTCTTTTGCTGGTAGTTACCGGCGTCCCTTTCTGTTCTAGGTCCGTGTGGACCTCCGGCACTTCAGAAGAACTATTAGCCCCCTCACTCTTACTTATTTTTTCCGCCTCACTCTTGCTCTTTCTTGCCGCCTTTTCAGGGGTTCTGTCGGTCCTCATAGATCGGGAGAAAATTGAGAAAAATTCTCCTTCCACCGCAACTGTATTGTCATTATTTTTTACTTCCATTCTAATTCCCACGAGTCGGGCCGAACAACAGTCCAGCGGGGCCGTGCGCCCTTGCCGCGCTAAGGCTAAGTTACTTCGGGAGGTCGCCAGGTATCCCGAAGGGATCGTTTGTGATGCTCTAACCCTCACATCTTTCATACCTTTGGCACGATGCCTTCCACCGTGATAATGGGGATTATTTTATTGAGGTTTACTCCTCTAGGCTTTTTATCACGGTTGCCTCCGGACGCAGTAGCAGTCTGTATTCACAGGCTACTTGGAATTTCCGCGTTACTGCTGCCTCCCCTGTAGCGCGGGATTTGGAAAGGATTTGCGGTGGGAAAGGTGCTTAGGTGGGGTAAGACATGGCGGCTACTCACGATGGGTATGTCGAGAATGTCCTCGAAAAGAGGTTTGTGATCGGAGCCCGACGGAGGACCCCCTGCCCAGTGCGTGGGGTCCCTCCACCGGGCCCCGGCCAGAAACTCTTGGGGGTGGGCGAGATTAAATTTATGGGTAAGGGTAGCCGCAAGGAAGTTGGAAGGAAATGTATAAGTGCTGAAGGCGAAGGTGCCGCAACTGCTCGCCCCAGTTGCGGCACCTTTTAGCGTCCAGCGGCGGTGTCCGGCGACCACCCGGTGCACAGTCGCTGGACGCTGGGACCGTGTTTGGTTTCACTGGTCGTGCTCCCCTCACAATTTCAGGGACCAAGACCACTTACTCGGCCCTCTCACCGGCGTCGAGGAAAAAATTACAGTCCCAGAGAGGGAACTACCAACCTGTTAGGTGTCTGTTAGATTCGGGAAGCATGACGTCCTTCATCTGTCAAAAGACCCTTAGGCGTTTAGGTTTACGTCCCATGAAAACTTCAGCTAACATCCAAGGATTAGGTTCTATGCAGTCGAACACTAATTTAGGTGGGGTTACCATTTCTTTTAAACCAGTACGTAAATCTTCTCCTATTTTGACAACCGATGCGTTAGTCTTGACAAAAATATGTGAGGATCAGCCTTTATGTAATTTAGAAGTTAATACTTGGCCCCATATTGCTAATTTAAAGTTAGCAGATGATAACTTCTTTCGTAGAGGATCCATAGACATTCTTTTAGGAGCTGATGTATTCTCTACAATTCTTTTGGATGGACGTATTTACGGCAATCAAGATCAACCTGATGCAATTAATACTATATTTGGCTATGTGCTTATGGGAAAAGTAAATATTTCAAAGGCACCTACTCTTACTTCTTTATTTTGCCAAGTTGAAGATACGGTTTCTTTGGATCAGCAAATAAAGAAATTCTGGGAATTAGAAGCAGTCCCTGAAGTTTTTTGCTTAGCTCCTGATGACGCTAAAGTGGAAAATATGTTTATGAATACTTATACGCGTGAACAATCAGGACGCTTTGTAGTAGATCTACCTTTTAAGGAAGAAAATCCTGTCTTTCCTAATATTAGATCACTTGCTCTTAGTAGGTTTTATTCATTAGAAAGAAGGCTTCAAAAATCTCCTGAACTTTATGACCAATACCGCACCTTTATGAAGGAATTTGTTGAGCTCGGTCACATGGAACCTGTCCCATTGAATAACTTCGATTCACCTTATGTTTACTATTTATCGCATCATTGTGTTTTAAGACCTGAAAGTCTAACAAGTAAATTAAGGGTCGTTTTTAATGGTTCCGGGCATCTTCCAAATCAACCCTCACTCAATGACAAATTATTCACTGGTCCTAAGCTTCAGACTGACATCTGTACAATTTTGATTAATTTTCGATTGCATGGTTATGTAATTACGGCCGATATTTCTAAAATGTATAGGCAAATTTTAATTAATCCTACTCAAACAGATTATCAAAGAGTACTTTGGCGTTCTAATAATTCTGAACCTGTTCGAGATCTTCGTATCAACAGAGTTGCTTATGGTCTCTCTTGTTCTCCTTATCTTGCTATTAGATGTCTACATCAGTTGGCTAATGATGACGGGGATTCGTTTCCTCTAGCAGCCGAGGCACTTAAAACTGGAACCTACGTTGATGATATCGTTTCTTCCTGTCCTAGTTTCGAAAATGCCTTAGCACTAAGAGACGAACTTATTGCCTTACTTGCCAAAGGAGGTTTTGAGTTGAAAAAATGGTCCAGTAATGTACCCGATTTATTGAAAGGATTAGCTGTATCAGATTTAGCAATAAAACCTCTTACATTTAATGATGATATTTCGTCCAAAACACTTAAAGTATTAGGGTTGGAATGGGACGCTTCTTCGGATACATTTGCTTTTAAAGTTCAAGTTTTAGACTCTTCTTGTACAAAACGTCATCTTTTGTCCAATTTAGCAAAAATATTTGATCCTCTTGGATTTTTATCTCCAATAACATTTCTAATTAAACACCTTATTCAAAGAATATGGACTCAAAAGATTGGTTGGGATGATGCTCCATCAAAAGAAATTATCCGTTTGTGGAAAAAATACATTGATGATGTAGCATATTTGAGTAAATTAAATTTACCTCGTCGTTTATTAATTGACGATATTTTACGCTTAGAAGTTCACTGTTTTGGTGACGCTAGCGAGAAAGGTTACTGCGCTGTCTTGTACTTTCGATGCTTATCACCTTCAGGCCAACCTTTTGTTTCTTTTGTTATAGCTAAATCTAAGGTCGCACCCATTAATAAGGGACTTACTATTCCCAGATTAGAATTGTCTGCTGCGGTTTTAGTGGCTCGACTAGTCTCCTTTGTTTCTTCTGTTATTAAAGATAAAGTAGAAATCAAGGAAATATACTGTTATTCTGATTCTGCTGTTACATTACGTTGGTTACAATCTTCCCCTCATCAGTGGAAAACTTTTGTGAGCAATAGAGTAGCTTATGTGCAGGAACGAGTAACTTCTTCATGTTGGCACTATGTTCCTTCTGAAGAAAATCCTGCTGACATTGGTTCAAGGGGTTGCTTACCCTCTGAGTTAATTAACTGTTCCAAATGGTGGGCGGGGCCAACCTTCTTACAATCTGATCCGCTAACGTTCTTTGAACTTAATTCAAAGGAGTCTACTAATGTAAATTTGGAAGTGCGGACTGTCGCATTGATTGCTGAAATTCCCAATAATTTTTTAGATATTTTATTGGATCGTCATTCGTCTTTAAATAGGTGTGTTCGATGTTTGTGTTACATTATTCGTTTTTTCCATTATGTAACCAAAAACCGATATGGTAATCTGGAAATAGGTTGTTTAAGTTTATTGGAGCAACATAACTCCTTACTGGTTTTTGTTAAACGAACACAGCAGATCTTTTTTAATACTTTAATAAATTTTATCCAAGATAAACAGCTGCTTCCAAAAAATTTAAGAAAGCTTTCACCTTTTATCGATGCAAAGGGAATTCTACGTGTAGGTAGTCGCCTAGCTAATGCGCCCATTTCGTATGATCGCAAATTTCCGGCATTACTTCCTAACAGTTGTAAATTAACAGATATGATTATTGAATCTACTCATCTGCAATATCTACACGCCGGGCTTCAAACTGTTCAATACCTACTTTCTCAGCGTGTTTGGATTATATCTTCCAAACGAGCCATTCGTCGAGTACTGTCTAAGTGTGTTAGATGTTTTAAGGTGAATCCTTTGTATCCAGTTCCGTTAATGGGAAATCTACCGCTAGCTCGAATATCTCAACTAAAACCTTTCAGTAATGTTGGAGTTGATTTTGCGGGCCCTTTTCTTATAAGAGCTTCCAAACTTCGAAAGTCTCAAACTCTTCATCAAAGGGCTAAATGGAATTCTCCGTCTCCAAACGTCCAACTAGGTACCTTAGTGGTAATCCGCCAAAATAATATTCCCCCGCTACCATGGCCTTTGGGCCGTATAATTGAGGTTCATCCTGGATCTGATGGTATAGTTAGAGTGGCCACAGTGAAAACTAATAGTGGTATATATAAACGCTCTATAGTAAAATTATGTCCTTTGCCTTTTGAGCCGTAACAATACTGCGTATTGTGGTGGGCGGTTGTGGTTCGTCCACATAAGTAGGAATAACAATTTTTAATTTTCTTGTTTTTGTAAAGAATATTTTAATTCATTTTCTTTTCAATATTATGGGACACCCCGTATATACGAGTAGGCCAATACCTAATTCAGTGAGTATGTATTAATTTTTATCATTATTTTCAAGTAAAAACCTTAAAGTTTTTTGTATGTAATTACCTGCCTACTCGCCTCATTTTAAAAAGACAATTCGCCAACCAACTCTCTTGGTTAACAGTCACTTACAATCATTCCGAAAAGTGTATAGAAACTCAATATAGTCCTCGCGAGTGATTTATACTTTATACTACTCAGCAATAGCAGTACGAAAAATAGCAGGCCTGCTCCAGCTTGTGCAACGAGAAATGACAAGGTAGGAAATATTTTTATTACAATTTACTTTAAGGTCTGGTTTTTTTACTGTTATTTTTTTTTATTCTATTTTAAATTCACCCTATGCTAAACAGTCCACTAATAAAGCTCACTGAGTTAGTAGTCTCCTCCAAGATGATTTAGAGTGTGTGTTTTTATTTTGCAATAAACAAATTTATTTATTTATATCGAAATGTAATAAAAATTAAAATGTATCAATCATTATCAAAGGTCATTGGAATGCCCAATCAGAGCAAACTATCCACTGTCCTGCGCGTAGCACCAATAATTAATGTTTATTTAAAAAAATTCCTGACGCCGTGGTGTTAATCGATTTTAATTTTGCAAAATTGCAAATGAAAGGTACAATACACTTCTATATGCAAAAAAATTTTCAACTTGATATCTGCTTTATTTTCAGTCCTGTAACATTTTGAAAAAATGAATTTTTTTTACGAAAGGTGGATTGCAAAATTTATTTTGCAAAATCTATTAAACGGATCTTAATGAAATTTAAAGTATTGTTTTACTGTATCATAAAGTTTTTCAGTGTAAAATATGAAGGTCCTAAGTGTAGCATAAATGGTTGAAAAACGTAAAATACGAATACTTGTTTTTGTATGTTTTTTTCACAATTATAGCTATTTGGCAACAAGGGTGACTATTTTTTAAATTTTTAACCAATTCTATATTGTAGGAAATTTAATTACGCAACTTTTATGTCAGTACAACTTTTCTCGGAAATGAACACTTTTAAAGTTATAATCAAAAAACCAAGAAAAAAATCGAATTTTTCCTTAATTTTTTGACATTTTGTTTATTTAAACAATGTTCCGGACCTTTTTGAGAGGGAGGATAACTCAAATATTATTATTTGATTTATTTTAAGCAATTTCTGCAAAAAAATTTGAGTCACCCCTCAACGTCCAAATGTACTAATATTTTTACAGATGCGCCCTGGTCTATTCCTTTGGTATTTTTCCTTCAAATAGGCATTTATTAAAAAGTATTTTTAGGTATCTGATAACTTGTTCCCCGCCGTCTTTCAGCATTTCTGCCAGAATTCCATCGTTACCCGGTGCTTTATTTCTTTTCATTTCTTTAAGTGCATTTTCTATTTTCTGCTTCGCTTATTTCGGGCATTAATTCAGAGTTTACGTTTGTTATTTGTATTTTCAGATTTTGCTTTGAACAGTCGGGGGATCGTTTTTTGAATGGTCTAATTCAGTATAAAAGTTTTCAATTATCTTCGATATCTGAGCTTTGCTTGTTTCTAGTTGGCCTTGTTGATTTTTTATAGCTATAATATTTTTCTTGCCTAATTTCGGTTTGGTATATTTCAGACTTCGATTTTTCTCTATCACTTCTTCTATATGGTCTTTTTGCTGTTTTCTAATATCGTCTTTTATCTGTTTTCGTATGGCTCGGTTAAGTTCCTTGTATTTTGTGGTATTTCTTTTGTTTCGTGGCAAGAGCTCTCTTCGTTGTTTCAGCATATTCTGCGATTCTGCACTTATTTTGGATTTTTTATTTTTATGACGGGTCGCTATTTCAGAGCTGCTATTCAATAGTTCTTTTGTTATAACTGAGTTAATTTTATTTATGCTGAATTGTTCTAGATTCATTGCTTGGGCGGTTTTTAATTTACTAGCATATTTTTCTTTATCGGCTTTTAGCTTTTCTGTATCTATTTGTGTCGTGTTCTTAAAGTTAGTTCTACGTTTGCTATACTCAATTCTTAGTTTAGCTCTAACCATTGTATGATCGCTTCCCAGAGAGACCGAATTTATTACTGTTACAACATCTTCTACGATATCTTTCTTGTTACACATGATCATTGTAATCAATTTCGTTCCGTGTTTTTCCGTTTGGTGATAACCACGTCCACTTCCTTTGCGGTTTTTTCTTATAAAATGTGTTTATTGTAAAATATTTGTTGCTATGTAGGAAGTTCACAAGGGTTTCTCCTCTCTCATTTCTAACACCATAGCCGAATTCACCAATATAGCTTTCAGTTTCTTCTAGTCGTTGTCCGATCTCAGCGTTGAAATCTCCTATTATTAGTGTATAGGTGCTGTGATACCACGTGTTGGTTTCTATTATTTTCTCGTAGAACTCATCTATCTCTTCATCGGGATGTGTTGAAGTTGGGGCGTACACTTGAATAATTTTTAGGGTGATTTTCTCGTGTATATTCATCATAATCATTGCAATTCTTTCCGAGATTCCCACATACAGTAGACTCCCGTAAGTTCGGCCACCTCGGGACCGGACCCTAGGCCGAACTTAAAAGTGGCCGAACTAACCGATGCCTACCTAAAAAATGCCCATTTATTGTTTGTACGGATCTAGCAAACAAAAAACACTTTCACATTCTGTAGAATACAACACAGAGGAATACTCTGACATATTTAACACATGAAAAGATAGACCGTTACAAAAATACTATAAAACAATACAGAACTTTAGGCCTAATAAAATTTAAAAATATTATTGCACATTGGTGGTTTGGCTTCTTAAACAGTTAAAAAAGTCAGTAATTTTTTTCTGAATTTTCTTTTTTAATGATTTTTGATGAGAAAAGTCACGCCACTTTTTAATAATCATTAACATCGATGGCAGTTGCTTCTTTTTGCTTTTCGACGTAAGTAGCTGCCAGTTGCAGATCTGCTTTGCCTTCAGCGTGGCTCATTTTATTTTCTTCATCTTCCTCTTCATTCTCAGAAGCATCTTTGTCGTTATCCTTCTCATTTTATTGCCGAATGACACACTCTGTGATTTCGTCGTCGTTTAAAACCTAGTTGTGTAGCTCCGTTTCAAAGTTGATTCACTCCAAAACATCTTCTTCGACAATGGGACCACAGTTCGGTAGTTGCTGAAGATCGTGCAATAGAGCTGCATTGCCATCAGGTTCGTTAACAAGAATGTTGTTTGGCTCATCTACTGATGCGTTTGCTTGGTCAATGTTATCTTATATATTTGGCCAAAGTTTTTTCCAAGACTTTACAAACGTCGACGATGGTATTTCGTTGTATGCCTTAGACGACATGTACACAACATCCTTCATATTAACTGACTTCAGCACTTTTAAGAGGTCCAAGTTGTCATTAGCCTCCAGTTTGGAAAGAACGTCAGAAAGCAGTTTTCGGTGATACTTTCTCTTGAAGCACTCAATGACCCCTTGGTCCATTGGCTGTTGAAGATTGGTTACATTGGGTGGCAGGAACAGCAGTTTAATTTATTTTTGAAGACACTGAAGACCTTCCTGGTGAGTAGGCGCGTTGTCAAGCAGTAGAAGTGCTTCGATGGGCAGAGGTCGCGTCTAGGTGGCGCTCGCCATGTGCGTGACTAATGCTCAGAAAGCCGGCCGGACTAAGCGGAGACCGAACTAACCGAGGCCGAACTTACGGGAGTCTACTGTATTGTTCTATTCTACTAGCATATTTCTTAGAAACCAGAAATCCTACGCCGTTTAGACTTTGCTCATCGTGCCCTTTGTAATACAAGATGTTACCTGACTGCAATGTTATGCGCTCTTCGCCTTTCCTTTTTACCTCTGCGAGACCAATTATGAAGTTCGTGAAACTGTTCGTGAAACTGTGAAAAATACGGGAAACTGAGAGGAAGTAATAACATTCCCCATGCCACATTTATGGTCAAATTAAAAGAAAAAACATCTTTGGATGCTAGAAAGGGTCCTCCAACTATTCTAACTTCAGATGTAAGTAGGTCTATCTTGTTAGTAAACATAATATTTTAAACACAAATCAGCAATATTTTGTATTTTGACAACGACATCCGATTTGGGCGTCGATACGTTAATAAAATTATTTTTTCAATTGAATTGTGGCTTATTTCCCAATCAAAATAGTTAATTAGTAATACTCCAGGCTGTGGGTGAAAAATAGGTCGATTTCAGGATATAATTTAGGAATTTTTGAAACCTATCAGGTGTTGTAAAGGACGATGTAAGGAATAACTTCTACTAAAATGTGACGAAAAATATTGTGAGCTTTTTTTGTTATTGCGATTTTAATTTGTTAAATTTGCAATTCTTAAAGATTTTTAATTTTGCAGCTTAGGATATTGATTCTAGAGAAAAACTTTTTAATGGAAAGTTGTAGTAAATTAAAAAACCTACAATTTGAGCTAAGGTAAGTTTCATTTCGTTTATTGGTTATTGCAAAACAGCCTGCGAAAGGTCCAAAATGGCCGTTTTTTACAATTGCGTTATTTATTGTACAAATAATTTTTTTATTTTTTAAAGCTTTAAAATGAAGATCTTTCAATTCCAAACATAAAAAAAAATTGTAAGGCCGGATTAACGAATTTGTTGCTTAGATATTACGAATTGTTTATCCCAAAAGGTCAAATGTCGAAGGCTATAACTTTTTGAAAAAATATCGTAGAGAGTTGGTGAAACATCCAATCTCCTTCTAAAGAGTTAAATTTTCATATTCTGATGTAAATAAATGCGTAAAACATTTTTAAACCTCTAATTTTTGGGTGCAACTTGTACTATAAAGTAAATTAATATATTTTACTGATTGTTGTTAAACTAAAAAAGTGTTTTTTTTTGTAAAAGACTTTTCAATTTATAGACTTTTTCCAAGTGCTTCTGTTATTATCTAAAGTTTATATAAAAAGTCTTGATAAAATCACCTTAATAATATGGAAGAGATGAGCTGGACAGTTGTGCAATTCCTGGAAGATGGGACAGTCGAGGCAGTTCCAACTGGCTGGATTCAAGGAGATAAATGTCATTGGCCTTCCCTTCCCACATTAAAGATGCAAAATGCAATAAGAAAGGGAGAAACTCTAAACACCTGTTGGCCTTCTCACTCGATAAAGATTTTTAAAAATGCCACCTTTGGTAAATTAGTATTTTTTATTTTTACTCCTTTTTTTTTAAGTGTGCTTTACAGATGATTATATTAAAGCCCGATCTAAGGCAAGAATAGCAGAAGATACAAGTGATTTAAACACAGGGGATGAACATCAGAAAAAAAGAAAAAAGGTTCAGAAAATATTTTCAAGCAGTGAAGATGAATCAAGTAATGAGAACCTGATTGGAGCTCCACCGAAAATTAAAAAATATGTTCATAAAACACCGATTGAGAGAAATGGTAAATGATTGCAATTATTATTTTAATTAGTTTTCTGTTTTCAGGGGAGTAAAGCATGTCCAGTGCTACCTCTCAGCGAGATAGATGGCATCTGAAGTCACCCCACTACCCAAGCAGGTGGTTTTAGAAAGCAGCCTCTGGTCAACAGGATCATAAAATCCTTCATACCGGGGGGTCAGCGGAGAGCCATGGTGAGGTGGTGGGTATTGTCTATCCCAGTTGAATGGGTCAGGGAATATTAACCATCTATCGGAGTTTTAAGTTGGGAAATGTTTACATCTCCCTTCTTAGATCTCACTCGCATGGACGGGTTGCTTCACGGCCGAAAGGCCTTGGGCGAGTTTTCTGTTTTTACTCAAAATTAAAATTTGTAAAGACAAAAATTAATGTTTTTATTTTTTTTTTTTTAGTTTTTGGCAAGACCTTAGATAATGCAAATCCTGATAATGCAGATAATGCAAATCCTGTTGTGTCAGGTATGCTATTTAATTCATAACCAAATCATCATAGATACTGATTTTTTGAAATACTGTTTTAAGGTTCAATTTCAAAAATTAATGAATTGGCATTTATGCAAGATCAAAATGCAGTTAGAAATAACAAAACTATGGGTTCCAATCACACTATTCTGGAGCAGTGCAAGAATTGTGTTGAAAAAGGTACATATTTATTATACATCTATTTATATTTTTTTACTAATTATTCTATTAGAATTTATTCTTGTGAATTATGTAAATATTAAATTAAATGCAATAGTATTTAGAATTTTTCAAGTATGCATCCAAATAATATATGTGCCCATATATTTTAGATAAGCAGTTAAAAATCTTGATCCAACAGAGCCATATCCAAAGAGGACTAGTAGCTGAGACTCTAAATGAGGTGAAAAAACTGAAAGAAATGATTTTAAATGGTGTAACAGAGAGTAAAAATGAAAGAACCAGTTTTTTTCAAAATGAAAATTTAGATTTCCCCATAAACACAGATATAGAATTTGAAAAATTTGAAGAATATCTTCAAGATGAAGATAATTTCTCCAAGGCAGTAAGTTGCATATACTGATTTTTATTATTAAAATTTGATTTCTATTTAATTTTAGCTCCAAGAGATATCTAAGCTGGGTGGACGCAATGCATATGATTTTATTAAAAGGGCTTTTCAACTTATCCTATCAAATGACCAAGCTCTAAAATATAGTTGGAAGGGCATGAAAGGAAACAGAAAATTTAATGATACCCGTTTAGCAACGCTGTTGTTAAGTGAGTCACTTAAATGTTTTTGTTTTATTTCGAGTTTCTTATTTATATATTTATATTTGTATAAATATTTTTACATTTTAGGAGCCGCAGATGTTACAGGACTAGCAGATTCTCAAAAAACAAATGAATGTGCAATTCAAACTTGGTTGAGAAGGGCAAGTGACAGGAAGGCAACAGTGTTAAATAAAACTTCTTAAAAAATAGGAAAAAAGTTAAAGTTTTCCCTTGGGTTTTCTGGGTATTATAACAAAGTTTTTAATTTATAACATTTTATAAGAGTTAATTGATTTTTGTTTAAAGTTATAAAATAATATATTTTTTTTAATGTTACCCGTCACTTATAAACTCTATGATTGAGAATACAGTTCAACGTTTGTGAAATATACAACAAATTTTTATTTTATATTTTACTTATATTTTTTTATTTATATTTGTAGTAGATTAAGCAGGTACACATTGGTTTGTAGTTAAAATATACATAAAAATATAAGAAATTTTTGTATTATTTTTACTATTGTATCAAAGGGAATGAATAAGTATGGCTTAAAATGGCCTAAGCAAGATATATGTAAGACGTCCTTTGATAGATATCTTTAAGACGTTCTAAAATCTACATCTTTATGACATCTTAAAGATGATGTCTTTAAGACATCTTACTTTGTAACATTCGATGTCTTTAAGACGTCTTAAAGACGCCATTCAGTAGACAAGAGACATCTTTAAGACGTCTGGTTTGCCGGATTGCGACATCTTATAGACGACTTAAAGACGCCAGTGCGCTGTTTGGGATGCATCGTCAGTACCTTTGGTAAACCCTTCGATACACCACCCATGCGTCATGGCCACCGAACGTGTTAAAACTTGTTACTGAATGGGAGTTATACTTAAATATATTATATATCATATATGAAGACATAAGTGGATAAAGGTCATATGTCACAAAATAATGTTTTGGAGTAATGAGCATTTTAGTGTCTTTTGCCTTAAGTTAATTATTTATTTTATAAATTTGCATTGCTACACTTTTTTAAACAGGTATCTGAAGGTACTTTTTTACACTTTAAATTTAATTTAAAAAAATTTACTTTAAGCCAAATATTTCAAATTTTTGTGGACATATTACCTTTATCCACATAGTAAAAAAAGTGGATAAAAGAGTGAAGTATCAAAAATAAGCATTTATTTAAAAAAAAATGCAATACAAGATGTAAAATTAATAAAAACATATTTTTTAGTAGGTTCTTCTTTTCTTTTTGGGATTTTCTTTATTTTCCTTTATCGCGTTTTCATAAAACCATCTGTACTCTTCGGGAACAAATTTTACTTGGTCTCTTAAATTTTCCAGTTTTTCCAAACTCAAACCACCAGTTTTATTCTCCAGTCTTCTTGGTTTAAATTCAGTTCGGGTCAGATGTGCTGTCTTTTTTTTTTTCTTAAATCTACTTGCTGAAATGGCATGTAGTCATTAAGGCACATCTTGTAGAGACAGCCAAATTCGTCCACTCTTATCCATTTTACATTGTCACGAAAGTTAATCTTTTGATTTGAACTGTTTGTTTGCTTTTTACATAAATAGAGGTTCGTCAACAGATCTTCAAAGTCGTGGAAAAAATTATCCATATTTACACAAATGCTATTTTTTGTGCTTGTCGACGTGATAATGTCACGATATTGATCTGGAATAAAAATTGACTGATGTTTCCTTAGAACTTTTTCTATCCTTCCGAAGTCCCTGTCAGAATCTAAATAACTGTGGCCCACTTTAGGAAATTTATGCTCTATTATTTTAAAATATCCATTTAAAATGAGATATTGATATAGACCTATAATTTTAAAGTTTTTGTTCTGACCAGAACATGAATCTGACCATATAACCAAATGATTAATTTGAGGATGTTCTTCTTTTAAAAGCTTACAAAATCGGAACAGACAACTTGCTATTTCAGTACTACCTCGGTTAGCTACGTCTTCAGTCCACTTAAAATAGTAAGATTTTGATCCTGATGAAGTTATGCAATGATACCAAAATTATACAGCCACATTTGACGTAAATAAAATGCTGTTGATGTTGAAAGCTTAGGTAACGGCATCGTTTGTTGTAGATCCATCGTGATGTAGCACATATTATTGTTGTCAGATATTGGCTTTTTTCTATGTACTTTTTGAAATTCAAATGCAATGTTACAGTTTTCTTTATGCTCAATAGTATTTTCTCCAGAATCACATGTGCTACATGTATCACTTTTTGGATATCCAAATGATAGATTGAATTTAGTATCGAACACATGGCGATACATGGAAAGTTTAACTAAATATTTATCAGCAATTTTTTGTTCATTGCATCTTTTTAGGTACAGTCCATACAATTTTGTTACATTTAATAATGGTGACAAATACTTTCTATTTTGATTTTTGTTTCGAGAATGGTGAGAGCTCTCAGCTGGAAACATTTGAATATGTTGAGCAATGTAATCTATTACCGTTTCGCAGATCTTGTGAGGCCTGTTTGTATGTTGCCCTTGTTTACTTGGACTTGGAGCTGGTTGACCTTGTTTGTTTTTGAAGATTTAATATTTTCTTTGAGCCAACTTGGTACAGCGAACAAATTGCATCCTTACAAACAGAAATGTTTTCCCTTTCGCAAGTTACTGAGTATTTAAAAGAACATTATCTTAACTTTTGCTTTTTACCTTCAGTACGAATTCGGTGTCTTGAAACTTAATTTATGTCAATGCTTTTAAACAAAAGACAGTTTTTTGCGTTATTTTCTAATTTATAAAATCTTTCCAATATAGATTCTCTGGCTTCTAGGCTGAATTTAGTTCCACACTTTAATCTGCATGTTGCTTTACATAATACTAAATCTTCCTCGATTTTTTTGGCTGGTATAATTTTTCCCTTTTGAGAAACATATTCCAACCCTTTTTCTTTTTGAATTGCTGCCTTCTTTTTCTTCCATTCAACAGCGTTGCGTTCTCTTTTACGAGCTTTCTTCTCTTTCAGCTCAAAAATTTTTTTCGTCGCCCTTTGAGGTTTGGAAACAGCAGCTTCTTGTCCTTCTGCGGTAACATGTACCGCTCTTTGACTATCCTCAATGTTGGTTTTTATTTGAAATTCTTCGGTCTTATTTTCGGCATTCACTTCTGCTTGGTTGTCTATATTCTGCATATTTTGTTCCTTTTCTTCATTTAACATATTTTTGATAGGAAATTTTTCAGAAAAGATGTTTCGTTTAGCATCATATATTTTTTTGGAAAACATTTTGTTTTTGGTTTCTTCATCGTAGTCTGATTCATCCGAATAGTCCGTACCTGAAGAAAGGAATTCATCACTGGACGATACATATCCGTCTGGTTCGCTTCCTGAGTCAATGTTTTCTAAAAAATATAAAACTATATGTAGTAAAATTAAAATAAATTTACTACATACTAAGGAAACATAAACCTTTACAGTCAAGTTTACGTGTAGTATCTATGTGTTTATAATTTTATACCAAATATCTCAAAAGCACAAAACCAGATTTTTTGCTTATTAAAAGCTCTTGGAGAATAATTTTATTAAAGTTTGGACAATGCATAGTATCTATGAGATCTTGTAGTCCAGGGCGCATCTGTTTTGAGATGGACGTTGAGAGGTGATTCAAATTTTTTGCAGAAATTGCTTGAAAATAACTCAAATAATAATATTTGAGTTATCCTCCCACTCAAAAAGGTCCGAAACATTGTTTAAATAATTAAAATGTCAAAAAATTAAGGAAAAATTTGATTTTTTTCTTCGTTTTTTGATTATAACGTCAAAAATGTTCACTTTCGAGAAAAGTTGCACTAACATAAAAGTTGCGTAATTAAATTTCCTATAATATAGAATTTGTTAAAATTTTTAAAAATTGTCACCCTTGTTGCAAAATAGCAATAATTGCGAAAAAAAAACATAAAAAACAAGTATTCGCATTTTACGCTTTTCAACCATTTATGCTACACGTAGTACCTTCAAATTTTACCCTGAAAAACTTTATGATATAATAAAACAGTACTCTAAATTTTATTAAGATCGGTTTAACAGATTTTGCAAAATAAATTTTGCAATCCAGCTTTGGCAAAAATAATTCATTTTCTTTTAAATGTTACAGGACTGAAAATAAAGCAGACAGCAAGTTGAATTTTTTTTTTATTATAGAAGTGTACTATACCTTTCATTTGCAATTTGCAAAATTAAAATCGAATAATTACCACGGCGTCAGGAAACTTTTTAAATAAACATTAATTTTTGGTGCTACGCGCAGGACAGCGGTGTTCGATTCACACAAGTTGATTTCCACCAAAATTTCTTCCAATCTTTATCTAATATATTATTTTCTTACTCTATATTTTGTTGTATTTTAATATTTTAATTCCACAAAAATCAAACTAATTTTATTATTGTTTGTGAAATATTGTTTAAACAATTGCATATGTTTAAAAATAATAACCTTTTATTCTCTAAGTTAAAATATATGAACAAAGAAAGTTTTTGCTAAAAAAAGTGTTATTTTAAAAGATAGAGAATATGTTTTTTATTTTGCAATAAACAAATTTATTTATTTATATCGAAATGTAATATAAATTAAAATGTATTAATAATTAATGTTTATTTAAAAAAATTCCTGACGCCGTGGAAATTATTCGGTTTTAATTTTGCAAATTGACAGACACTTCTATATGTAAAAAAAATTTCAACTTGATATCTGCTTTATTTTCAGTCCTGTAACATTTCGAAAAAAAAATTTTTTTTGCGAAAGCTGGATTGCAAAATTTATTTTGCAAAATCTATTGACTCGATCTTAATGAAATTTACAGTATTGTTTTACTGTATCATATAGTTTTTCTGGGTGAAATGTGAAGGTCCTAAGTATAGCATAAATGGTTGAAAAACGTAAAATGCGAATACTTGTTTTTGTATGGTTTTTTGCAATTATTGCTATTTTGCAACAAAAGTGACTATTTTTTAAACTTTTAACCAATTTCATATTGTAGGAAATATAATGACGCAACTTTTATGTCAGTATAATTTTTCTCGGAAATGGATACTTTTATTTAAAGTTATAATCGAAAACCAAAAAAAAATCGAATTTTTCCTTCATTTTTGACATTTTGATTTTTTAAACAATGTTCCGGACCTTTTTGAGAGGGAGGATAACTCAAATATTATTATTTGAGATATTTTCAAGCAATTTATGCAAAAAAATTTAAGTCACCTCTCAACGTCCAAATGTACTAATATTTTTACAGATGCGCCCTGGTCTATTGAAATAGCCCAAATAACCGATATTACAATAAAATAGTTTATAATACAGATTAGAAAATATCCAAGTAACTTTGATAATATTTTAAAAAGAAAATTAAAAAATTATACTATTTTGTCAACGAGGCTGAAAAGGTAAAATAGATATTCCCTTACCGACGGTATTTGAATGTCTGTACAATGCTGTTTATTGAAATAGCCCAAATAACCGATATTACAATAAAATAGTTTATAATACAGATTAGAAAATATCCAAGTAACTTTGATAATATTTTAAAAAGAAAATTAAAAAATTATACTATTTTGTCAACGAGGCTGAAAAGGTAAAATAGATATTCCCTTACCGACGGTATTTGAATGTCTGTACAATGCTGTTTATTGGATAGCTCGTTAACTTTACGGGTAGCATCTAAACATTCCGTATATTTTTGGAACCTAGGAGTTTTCTATTGGTTCGTTGCAACACGCGGTCATATTTTAACCAATGGGCGGCGAGGTTCCAAACGCATATACGGAATGTTATTCGGTGCCAAATTCATATACGGAATGTTAAATATTCGTACACCGAAAAAGGTAAATTTTTATTAGAATCTGTTAAAAGGAGATTGGTTTTTAATAGTATATTATGCAACGAGCATTTAATGATGGTAATTATGAAGCGAGTATAAGGGATACGAAACGAGGCGACTAGCGGCAATTGAATATAATGTAAATACATAAATATGTCTTTCTATGGTTAAAATTTCACAGGCGAAAGACGTCATTTATATAACTCCTTACGACGTCACAAAATGATCACAATAAAAAATAGAATTTAATAACTCGCCTCACCCCCAGGTAAAGTAAAGGTGCTACGGCACTAAGAAGGTTTTTTTTTTATTTTGTGGCTTTAGCGCTTAGCTATTTAGCCAGACACATGATGAGATTTAATACTATTAAAACTAATATTAGTTACTAGTACATATTTCATATTTTATTAATAATCTAAATAATTATGTAACCACTTAATACTACAATAAAAAAGTGTCCATCTATACTATCTAACATATCCACTTTTGAAATCCTAATTCTATATTGCCATTAAAAAATAATTTGTACTGTAAACAAGTATTGTATATTTCCTTTGAGCTTCATTTTTTTTTCAAAAGACTGTAACATGAGTTTTGTTTTAAATGACACTGTCTTGTTTCAATATTTACATAGAAATAAAATAATCCTAATCACTTGTAAAAGTAAGGTTATATCACAGTATAAAGAGGGACAGCAGAACCACTCTCCGTTGGCAGTCGCTTTTGCCCCACTCTCGCATTGCTATTCGCATAGAAACGTACGACTTTTAACAGGGAAAACCCGCATCCACCACTGGTGAATTACCAATTGCGTACTGCCGGTATTACTTCCTGAGATCAAAGCGCCGACAGAGGAGTGATTTTACTGTGGAACCTCTATATACTGTGGTTATATTAAGATTCGAGAATACAGAACAGAACTCTCTTTCAAAACCAAAATGGCATTAGACAAATTTTAAAATTCCCGCTAAAAGAAAAAAAGTAAATCTGGCAACAGTGCCGTCGTTTGCTGGGAGAGATTAAATCCAGCAAACGACGGCACTGTTGCCAGATTTACTTTTTTCCTTTTAGCGGGAATTTTAAAATTAGTCTAATACCACTTTGGTTTCTGTATTCTCAAATATTAATATAGGTAACCTTACTTTTACAAGTGATTAGGATTATTTTATTTTTTATTTACATGTAAATATTGAATCAAGTATTGTACTGTTATAACATTCAGTTAACTTCTAATCATCTTTATTGTTATTTTATTTAAATTTTAATAATGTTCTGTTATTAAATGATACTTAAAACAATAACTAATGAATATTTCGTCTTTCACTGACGTCATAACAAACCTATAGATTAGCAGACCTGTACGTTTTTGTACCTGGTGTACTCCTGTGGGTAAACAAATTAACTGTATTGTGACATCGTCGTCGTAGGACGGAAAATATGTTACTTTGGTCCTTTGGTCGGGGCATTCAAGACGATAAGAAGTCTACCTCGAGTGGCCGATAACCTATTCAAGGGAAGCGGTGAATATTTCATTCTTATGTTTCAAGTCATATAATGTTTAAAAATTAAATTATCCGAGTTTATTATATATGTGTTTAGTGGGCTGAAGAAACGAGATTGAAGATTCCCAGCAGTGAGTTGTGGTTATCTGGTAAATACCTTTTTTTACATGCTATTTTAACGCCATATTTTTTTTGTCTAATTTGACGTCTTCAAAAAAATTTACTATTAAATCTTGCAGTGAGCTTATTAATTAAGGCAAGTATCTATTAACTATTTCATTGTCTGTAATATCCACTCAGAGGGAAAGTATCTTGTCATAAATATTTTTAAAATTATCTTTTGTTATTTGTGGAGTTATGTTACATCTCATATTATCCAATTCCAATTTTGTATATTATAATCAAGAATTTCTGAAACATAGTAAATTCCGTACATCATATCCACCTTAAATTCTGTTCCGATATTTAGTATATTCATAAATTTTTACAATACTTATGGCATTTTTCCATATCATTTAATAACTATATTATCCTTTATGAAAAGCTATTTCCAAAATAAATGTATTCAGCATTTAAATTTTAGACTTACTTGTCTACATATTATCGAGTCAAGGCCATTATATATGCCAATCTTATGACAAGGTCACCAAACAGTCTAGTGGAAGATTGTTTTTCCTTACTAATTAGGTAGCTTTTTCTCATTCTTCTTTATTCTAAATAAAAACTTCCTGATTTTTGTTTTTCCTTCGCTGACTTTTCTCTACATAATTACAATGAAGTAAAACCGGGATTCTATTTTTTTTAGCCACTTGGGAAAATCTTTAACTACTCCTACCACCTGAGAGGGACCGCTCTCTGACCAAGTCACCTAGGGGACAAGTTCTAAAAACCCATGTAATTTTTTTACTTCATTATCTTGCATCTTGGAGAATTGCCGTGTCACTGTTAGCTGTGTATCACCATTCTGTGCTTAACTAGGGATAGAAGACTTTACTGAGAAGTAGCAAGGAACACTTGTGGGGACAATATCAGGTCAATCGGGTTTGTTTCGGGAACTTTTTATATTTAACAGTGCAATAGTTACCTACATATACCAGTATAATTATACACTTATTTTTTTTATAATATCCAGAACATTTAATTAATTAACATACACATAATTCAATAGCGCTCCCACACCTGTATGTCTCTTTGTAAAAGAGGATAATTTGGGCCCAAATAACCTTTTCCCATACAGTAGTTCCTTACATTTATTTTTTTATTTTATTGTTATTAGACTTGTTTCCCATATTTTTCATATAACTATATATATTTTAATATTATTAGCTTGTTTCTTGTAATCTAAATTCAAAATTTGGTTTGCTTAACATAAATTCATTTGTAATTAAATTAAATTCAATCCCTTATCCCTATCCCCTCAGGATAGCTTTTAGTTTCACTTGTTTATTATTCAGAGCCACGAGTCAGGAGAAGGATCTTTTGCATCCAGTACTTCGTTGGTTCACTTAGGAGCTTGTTGCCCGTCAACTCATTGAGAGTTCTATATATTTATTATTTATATTATTGAGGTATTTTTATTATTCATATTTCTATAGGATTTAACGTTGCTGTACGTATTGCAATCGTACAATTATTTAGTGAAGGTTGTTATTTAACCTGGATGTAAGTTGGGGGTACGCTTCATATAAGAGCTACTCCAGTACTAATGTAACTATAGTTTTATTCTTATATTCAGATAGGTAATTAAGTCAAATTGTCATTTTAGAGCCACACAGTTTCACTTATCGTAACTCAGAGGTTGTCAATAATCTAGGTAGTTATATTTAATAAATATTTATTTGTTTTTGTATATCAATTTTTTTTTCTTTTCCCTCATTTTTGAATTTATTGATTTAATATATTGAATATTTTACAGCAGCGTAATAGCAGTGTAAGGTACCTGGGAGGTTGGTCAATTCCTATCTTCTGGCGCCCGCAATTTAGTCTATTTTATTATATTTAATATATTATTATATTATTAGCAATATTATTATATTTATTCTATCTATTTTATAAGCATCTCTTGTTATATTCATGTTTTTTGTTCTAGTCATCATCCCTCTTTAGTTTGAGCTACTGTTCTTCGACAGGCATGCAAACGAGCCGTACCCATCCTTGAGTGTCAAGTTGTTCTCTTGCATCTCTTGCTAGCCAATTCTATTTAGTTTGCCTCTGTATCTCCATACTTCTATTATCAGTTCATCACCCTTCCTTCACTTATGTCATCTTATCATTTTCGTTCTACAAATACTACTGCAAAGTAGTATTTTTGCTACAATCGGCAGCCCAAGCGTGGTGCCAACCTTTAGGTTCTAAGACAGTAGTTCTTTTAGTTCAGTTCTTTTTCTTTTATGTGAATTTTCTGTACCATTACTTTTGAGATCTACATGTTATTTCTGATTTATTTTTTGTCTTTAATTATTTATTAATACTTAACAGGTACACTGTCACTGCTGTATCTATTAATTAGTTGAGATTTTGAAACCTCGTTTATAGTTTTGTCATACAGCTTATATTCTAGGTTGAATTTGAAACGAAGTATAAGTAACTAACATGTATATTATATTATTGCAAATTTTACTCCTTCAGCCGGTGGTGTATTTGTACGTACAGTTAATCGTTAATACTTACATATTTTTTTTCTAGTACAAGTATAATAACTAAAAATTTTTTTCCCAATATTTAGGTACTATATTTACTTGATTATACCTTATTTACTTTATTTATTTGATATACGATATAGTCCCAGACTAATTTAGCCAGGCTATATCTCTTAAACGAATAGAGATTTTCGAATGGGACAAAAACTGATCTATTCCATTTGTAATACACTGTAATATGGCGCAGAAAAAATCATCCCCTAAATATTCATCCCTTAGTTACAACCCCTAACTTTAATTTTTTTAATAGCACCCTGTACATTTTTTTATAGTTTTGGATGTGATCTTCGATCGTCTATTCAACACATTTTTTAAAAATAAAATCAGTTCGTAAATAATCAAGAAAATATCAGTTTATTTTTATTAATTGGACGGTATTCTGCAGAAAGGAACCAAACCACAAATATGTGTTTTTCCTGTTAACGATCTTATACGTTGTAAAATACCCCGTAAATACTTGTACAGAAAAGAACCAAGCCCTATACGCCATATACCGCCCTCTATGAGCGAAAGAACCAACCAACATTGTCGTTGCAGCATAACAGCGTTCTGCAGAACAGATCCATGTGGATTGGTTCCTTTATGCAAATTCGCTTAAGTTATTTTGCAGAAGGGAAACAAGTGGATTTTCTTTTAAAACAACTGTTTTCTTGAATTCACGGGACTTCCAGAACAAATTATTAAATCCCAGTAATTTCATATTAACATTTTTTAGATTATACGCCTGATTATGTAACTCAATAATGGAAAATAAAAGTTTGTTAACTTTGAATTCACTTAAGTTGTTTTGCAGAAGGGAACCAAGCCACGAAAGTGGATTTTTTTAAAACAACTGTTTTCTTGAATTCACGGGACTTCCAGATTTTGAAATCGAACAAATTGTTAAATTCCAGTAAATTCATATTAACATTTTTTTAGATTATACGCCTGATTATGCAACTCAATAATGGAAAATAAATGTTTGGTAACTTTTAATTCACGTTAAGTTGTTTTGCAGAAGGGAACCAAGCCACAAAAGTGTATTTTTTTTTTGTAAACAACCGGTTTTCTTGAATCAAACAGTATGTGTTAAATCAAATCGAATGCATATATTGACGATTTTAATGTTAAACCATGATTATTTTTAATAGAGAACTTTAAATTTTATCGTAAAATTTTTGGCTAATATCTCGGTTTTAATACAGTGTGGCTTGGATCCTTTCTGCAGAATTCCGTCCATTTGTGTCCCAGACTAATTTATCCAGGCTATATTTCGAATAAAGACTTTTGAATGGGACGAAAACTGATCTATTCCATTTGTAATACACTTTAATATGGTGTAGAAAAAATCATCCCCTACATATTCATCCCGTAGTTACAGGGTGCTATTAAAAAAATTTAAGTTAGGGGTTGTAACTAAGGAATGAATATTTAGGGGATGATTTTTTTCTACGCCATATTAAAGTGTATTACAAATGGAATAGATTAGTTTTTGTCCCATTCGAAAATCTTTATTCGTTTAAGAAATATAGCCTGGATAAATTAGTCTGGGACACATAATTATCAAAAATAGGCTGATATTTTTCTTGATTACTTACTAACCGATTTTATTTTTAAAAAATGTGTTGAATAGACGATCGAAGACCACATTCAAAACTATAAAAAAATATACAGGGTGCTATTAAAAAAAATTAAAGTTGAGGGTTGTAACTAAGGAATGAATATTAAGGGGATGATTTTTTCTACACCATATTACAGTGTATTACAAATGGAATAGATCAGTTTTTGTCCCATTCGAAAATCTCTATTCGTTTAAGAGATATAGCCTGGCTAAATTAGTCTGGGACACCCTGTATATATATTTTGCTGGCCATTTTTGATTTTGTTGGTGTGTTGCTAATATTTTCTCCGTACTTTTATATTTTGCGTACAAACTTGGGTATATTTCGTATATCTGCTTTTTGGATTGTTTGTCAATAATTTTGTTTTCATAATGTGTGCTTTTAAAGTTGAACATCTTCTGGTGGACGAATTGGACTATGAGTTGAAAATTAGGGACGTAGTACCAGAGGAGTCGGCAACCGTCGATAGAAAACGCAATCTTCTGCGGGGTGCTTTGAAACAAGAAGCAGGCAATAGGAGTTTCACCCAACTTTCGGCTGTACATATCCCTTTTGAGGACCAACGGAAAGGAATATCCGAAACGTTGGATAGCTTGTCGAAGAAAATAGAGAAGTTTAGGGGAACTGTATAGGACACTGAATATGCTCGATTAATCTCTCGTCTAACTCATATTTCTGGTCGTGTACACTTGTTACAGTGTACTATGGAAAAGCAGGAATCTTTTAAACAGTCTGTTTCTCTTAAAATCGTTACATTGAAGGGTGAGCTTGATTCTAAGGTTAACCCCATAGCCACATCTACTCCTAATGATCCAGTCAGTGTCGTTCCTAGTTTTACATACTCCAAACCCGTTCGAGTACACAAATGGGGTGTTTTATTTTCCGGTGAAAAACAGCACACTGATGTGATTTCATTTTTAGAAAAGGTTGAATGTCTTCGTGTATCTAGAGGTGTCTCTGAAGAAAATTTGTTTGCTGCTTCAGCTGAATTGTTTACCGGTCCTGCTTTTACCTGGTTCATGAGTAATAGAGGTAATTTATCTTGTTGGTCTGATCTGGTTCGCAAGTTGAAGTCAGATTATCTTCCTTACTCATACCAGGATGATCTCTTGGATGAAATCAAAAACCGTAAGCAGAAACCAGGGGAGTCTGTTACTATGTTCATTAACACTATTTTAGGCATGTGTAGCCGTTTAGATACTCCTTTATCTGATTTGTCCAAAATAAAAATCATCTTAAAATGCTTATTGCCTTTTTATCATCAACAGTTAGCTCTTATGGACATCCAGAGTATTGATGATCTCACTGTAAAGTGCAAACGTTTGGAGGAAACGTTATTCTGGTCTTCTCAGCCTCCATCTTCATCTCGACCGTCTTCTAACTTTTCTTCTCAGCCAACTTCCTTTAGACCACGTTCTTGGCAAAATAAGGGCCTTGAACATAATGTTTCTGTTTTTAGTTCCGTTGTTTGCTGGAATTGTCACCAGTCTAATCATAAGTTCAATGATTGTGGTATCCCTCAAACTCGTATTTTCTTTTTCTGCCACGGTTGTGGTAGGGAAAATACCCTCAAAAGAAATTGTTTCAAGTGTTCGGGAAACGAAATGTCGGAGGTCCGTCCCCTGAGCGTTTCTTCGTCCACCTCCCAATCAGGTAATCAAACCCCATCAGAAAACGAGACCGCTGGCCCAAGCCCACCCAGCAACTCAAACCTATCTTCCAGTCGGAAAGGAAACAGGGCATCGTTCAGGAAACAAGCACACACCACAAATCAAAATCAGTCCAGAAAATAACTTTTAGTCATGATACGTTGAACGCGCATGATTCGCAGGGTTACAAATCAACAAATTCTTCTTTAATTGGTAGTGTTAAGCATAATAATAATTTTGATGGTGAAGTGGTTCCATATAACGGCTGTAGCCAACCAAATACTTTAGATTTAGATATTAATTCTTTATTGGTTAGGAAACAAAATGATAATAGGTCATATTTACCTATTCAAATTTTAGGACAATCGTGTTTAGCTTTATTAGATAGTGGCTCTAATATGTCGTTGATAGGAGCACATTCGTTAAATTTATTGAAAAATGCTAATATTCCCATTATGCCCATTTCATCCTTGCAAGTATCTACAGCAGATGGTACAGTTCAGTCTATTACAGGCAAACTCCAAATTGAAATCACAGTGGCAAATTTATGTAGGCAAATTACATTTTATGTTATTCCTTCTGTACAGAATTCTATAATTTTAGGTATGGACTTCTTCAATGCTTTTAATAGCACCTTAAGTTGTTCTGATTTTTCTTTTTCCATATCTGAATTCAATCTGTCTACCCGTAGTGCTATTCATGATTTTTCCAGTTTATCTAGTTCTGAACAAAGGCAATTGGAGAATATGATCTCTCAGTTTACTACTATTTCTTCAAATGACAAACTAGGTCGTACTTCATTAATATCTCACACTATTGAGGTGGTAAATCCTACTCCTTTCAAATTATATCAGTATCCCATACCTCAAGCCTGGCAGGCAGATTTAGAAACAGAAGTAGATTCGATGCTTGCTTTAAATATCATAGAACATTCAATGTCGTCATACTGTAGTCCGCTCTGGTTAACGAAGAAGAAGGATGGATCCTTCAGGATCTGCTTTGATGGTCGGAAACTAAATAGTATCACAACTAACAGGGATGCTTATCCAATTCCCCGAATCGACGTGATTTTGAGCAAACTTTAGAATGCCAAATATATCTCTTCGATTGATTTGTCTAAGGCCTCCTTACAGATCCCATTGAGCGAAGAGAGCAAGAAGTATACTGCTTTTGCTGTCAGTGGTAAAGGATTATTCCAGTTTGTCACCATGCCTTTCGGTCTTGTTTCTGCCCCTCAGACAATGTGTCGTCTGATGGATTTATTCATTGGTCCACAGTTAGAGCCCTATGTTTTCTATTATTTAGACGATATTTTGGTAGTCACTCCTGATTTTTCCCTTCATATGGAAATTTTAGATAAATTGTTTTTACGTCTTAAGGAAGCTAATCTAACGATTAATCTGGATAAGTGTCAGTTTTGTCGCCCTAGCCTTAAGTTTTTGGGTTATGTTGTTGATAATCAGGGTCTAAGGACTGATCCTGAGAAAATAGTTGCTATTAAGAATTTTTCTATACCTAAGACCACCACCCAAGTCCGTAGGATATTGGGAATGTGTGGATATTATCGCCGGTTTGTACCTTCGTACTCTACCTTGTTGTCAACTCTTATTGATGTTTTGAAGAACAGGAAAAAGGGGCAGACCATTACTTGGACTCCTGAGGCCGATGAAGCTTTTAGACGCGTTAAAGATGCTTTAACTAGTGCACCAATCATGATGTCACCTAATTTTAATGAGCATTTTTATTTGATGACTGATTGCTCTAATACTGCTTCTGGTGGCGTGTTGTTCCAGTTGAAATATGGCTCGGAACATCCCATAGCTTACACGAGTAAGAAATTGAATAAGGCCCAGAAAAACTATTCCACCACGGAGAAAGAACTCTTAGCTATCATACATGGGTTAGAAGCATTTCGTTATTATTTAGAGGGCCGTAATTTCGGTACACGACAATTAGACCGAAATCATTAGACCGAAAGCAGTAGACAGAACTCATTAGACCGAAAAGCACTTTACCGAAACCTCACTAGACCGAACAGCATTAGACCGAAATGGTACCTAAATTGAAAAAGATTGCAGTAAATTATGCTAAGATTTTGTATATATCTGTCTTTTTGTTTATTGTATTTTTTTGTTCTATTTTATATATAGACTGTGTAAATTTTTACTCTGTACAGTCTGATATGAAAAAATTTTCATCCGTTAAATAAATTAGTGAAGCTAAAAATAAATTAAGGGTAGAGTGACGTTAACACCATTTTAACTGTTTATAATAACCATCCAAATAACATTTAGTTGTAATTACATTAGTCTTATCTCTTTTACAGCGACAAGTAAAAATAACTGCTTTTCGGTCTTCTACTGTTCGGTCTAGTGATGTTTCGGTAAAGTGCTTTTCGGTCTAATGAGTTCGGTCTACTGCTTTCGGTCTAATGATTTCGGTCTCTTTAGAGTAAACCCGTAATTTCACCATAATTACGGACCATAGTTCCTTGGTATGGCTTCATAGTATGAAAAACCCATTTCAGAGACTTTCCCGATGGATATGCATACTGGCTGCCTATTCATATAAGATTGTTCATCGAAAGGCCAACGATGTAGTGGTTGCTGATGCTCTTTCCCGTGTCCATGATCTTAATGTATTAGATTTGTCCACATTAACTCCTGATGAGTGGTATCAGAATATGATTGACAGGGTCACTCAAGACCCACAAAATTATCCTGATTTTAAGGTAGAGAACAATATACTCTACAAACATATCTTAAGTCCGATAGAGGCCTTATCCAATATGTCAGAATGGAAAATAGTTGTACCTACGCCAAATAGGGAGAACATTTTACGTATGTTTCATGACGAAGTTACTGCTGGACATTTTGGTTTTTATAAAACCTTTCATCGTATTGCCGAATTATATTATTGGCCTGGCATGCGCAACTCTATTAAAAAGTATATTGCTAAGTGTATAGTTTGTGCGACTTGTAAAACAAGTAACTTACCACAAGCTGGACTCATGGGTTCCTTTAGGAACATTAATTTTCCTTGGCAGATGATCTCGTTGGATCTCATTGGACCGTATCCTCGTAGCTATAAGGGTAATACTTACTGCTTGGTAGTTGTGGATTATTTCACCAAATTCCCTTTAGGTTGTCCTCTTCGTCAGGCCACAACTCCAGCAATTTTGAAATATTTAGAGGAACAAGTCTTTTTGTTGTTTGGTGTTCCCCAAATTGTGTCATGTGACAATGGTTTTCAGTTTGTGTCGAAGGCTTTTAAAGACCTTCTAACTAAATATAAGGTTCAGAAGACCTTTTATAATGCTGCCTACCATACTCAAGCCAATCATACTGAGAGAGTGAATCGCAGTATTGTCACAGCCCTAAGGTCCTATACATTCCCAGATCACAGAGCTTGGGATCAATATATCCATTCCATGTTGTTCTGAAGCTATTTTCTTGTGGCATTTTTATAATCAAGTATATTCAAATGGGAAATAAGCCACAATTTTACCTAAAAATGATTTTATTAACGTTTCGACGCCCAAGTCGGGTGTCGTTGTCAAAATACAAAATAATACTACATAAACAAAAATGTTGTTGCTTAGTAAAAAATTCTTCTAATAATTTATTTAATCTGACTCATTTATATCGGCAATTCAGACACGTATTATACATTTTAAAGTAGACGACTTTAAAATGATATTGCCAATATTGATGAGTTGTGTTCCTGGGACGACTTTACTAAAAGATAGTTCATTCGATTACATGAAATCAATCCCAACTCAAGAATATCCGCCACAAAAATCATAGCATGTGATCTGTCTTTAAAAAGACAACCAAATGCAACGGTGGCAATGAAATTCTCGCGTTAGAGATTCCATAGTAAATCACGAGGGAAAACCAGGAAAAACCTCGTGATACTATCCCGACATCGTAAGTATTTGGGTTTACATTTAGTTTACTCTCAAAACTAATACCAAATTCTGACTTGATAGTTTAAATTTTAAATAATACTAAAATACTAAATATGTACTAACTCGATATGTTACTGATTTACTAATTGTGGTATTTTCTTTCTATTGACTTCCTCCTTTAATATGGGTAACCACATCCTACTGCATTCTACCGAGGAATTTGCGACACAATTGGTTTCATTTAGCATAATTAGAGCCGCTTCTTTGATTTTTCTCTTTTTACTATCTGCTTCTTTTAGGACTATACTTGAATCTCTCCACTGAACTCTATGTTCATTATCCCATGCGTGTTGACATATTTGAGATCTATCAAATTCTCTATTTTTTATATAAGACTGATGTTCATTTACTCTAACGTCTAATGGTCTTGACGTTTCACCTATATAAAACTGTTCGCATTCACAAGGTATTTTATAAATACAATTCTTTGTTCTTTCTTGTTCACTGTTAGGTTTAGTTTTAGATAGAATAGATCTCAATGTGTTTGTTGTTTTGAATGTTGTTGATATGTTGAATTTATTTCCTATTGTTTTAAGTTTCTCGGATAGTCCTTTTACATATGGTATTGATATTTTACTCGTATTATTTCTTGTGAATGTTGTAGGATCCCGTTCTAAGTTGTTCTGTTCCATTCGATCCAATCTTGACAATTCCTTATTTATAAACGATATGGGATAATCGTTTTTTAATAAAACAGATGTTAACAATTGTTTTTCTTCTAAAAATGAATTTTCGTTAGAACAAGTAATTTTGGCTCTATCATATAAGGATTTAATGATTCCCTTTTTAACGTTGATGTTATGATTTGATTTGTAATTGAGATATCTGTTGGTGTGTGTTGGTTTTCTATACACTTGAGTCTCATATCCAGTATCCTTCTTTGAGACCAAAACATCGAGGAAAGGTAGGGTGTTATTGTATTCCTTTTCCATTGTAAACTTTATTGTCTCTTCTTGATCGTTTATAATATTCAGGAACGTATCCAACAATTCCGATCTATGAGGCCATATGGAAAACACATCATCTACATATCTCCACCATACTGTGGGTTTTAAATTTTGTTTAGAAATAATATTAGTTTCGAAATCCTCCATAAATATATTAGCCAATAATGGAGATAAAGAAGAGCCCATTGCGAGACCAAAATTTTGTTTATAGAATTCATTATTTAGTTGAAAATAGGTATTATTTGTACATAATGTCAATAACTCCATTATAGCTGATACATTTAGTCTTGTCCTAGTTGTTAATGTATTATCATTTTCTGATTTCGTTTTGATTATGTTTAAAGTTTTATCTAATGGCACATTTGTAAATAAACTGTTTATGTCAAAACTTACTAAAATATTATTTGGATTAAATTCAAAATTTGATAATTTGTTTAAAAAATGTTGTGTATTTTTTATAAATGTGTCATTATTATTTGCAAATGGTTTTATAATATTTAATAAAAATGGGATCCTACAACATTCACAAGAAATAATACGAGGAAAATATCAATACCATATGTAAAAGGACTATCCGAGAAACTTAAAACAATAGGAAATAAATTCAACATATCAACAACATTCAAAGCAACAAACACATTGAGATCTATTCTATCTAAAACTAAACCTAACAGTGAACAAGAAAGAACAAAGAATTGTATTTATAAAATACCTTGTGAATGCGAACAGTTTTATATAGGTGAAACGTCAAGACCATTAGACGTTAGAGTAAATGAACATCAGTCTTATGTAAAAAATAGAGAATTTGATAGATCTCAAATATGTCAACACGCATGGGATAATGAACATAGAGTTCAGTGGAGAGATTCAAGTATAGTCCTAAAAGAAGCAGATAGTAAAAAGAGAAAAATCAAAGAAGCGGCCCTAATTATGCTAAATGAAACCAATTGTGTCGCAAATTCCTCGGTAGAATGCAGTAGGATGTGGTTACCCATATTAAAGGAGGAAGTCAATAGAAAGAAAATACCACAATTAGTAAATCAGTAACATATCGAGTTAGTACATATTTAGTATTTTAGTATTATTTAAAATTTAAAATATCAAGTCAGAATTCGGTATTAGTTTTGAGAGTAAACTAAATGTAAACCCAAATACTTACGATGTCGGGATAGTATCACGAGGTTTTTCCTGGTTTTCCCTCGTGATTTACTATGGAATCTCTAACGCGAGAATTTCATTGCCACCGTTGCATTTGGTTGTCTTTTTAAAGACAGATCACATGCTATGATTTTTTGTGGCGGATATTCTTGAGTTGGGATTGATTTCATGTAATCGAATGAACTATCTTTTAGTAAAGTCGTCCCAGGAACGCAACTCATCAATATTGGCAATATCATTTTAAAGTCGTCTACTTTAAAATGTATATATAATACGTGTCTGAATTGCCGATATAAATAAGTCAGATTAAATAAATTATTAGAAGAATTTTTTACTAAGCAACAACATTTTTGTTTATTTAGTATTATTTTGTATTTTGACAACGACACCCGACTTGGGCGTCGAAACGTTAATAAAATCATTTTTAGGTAAAATTGTGGCTTATTTCCCATTTGAATATACTTGATTATATCCATTCCATAACTCAAGCCATAAGGACCTCTGTCCATAAGGTTACCCAATGTTCTCCTGCATATCTCAATTTTGGTAGAAATGTTGCTTTATCTGGTGACTATTTTGGTGCAATTTCAGACACTTCCACAAATCTCCCTCAGATATCCGATAACCTTCATCGCTTAGATGATCTCCAGACTCTACCCCAAATTTTTTCTGACATTAGGAAGAAGTTAAAAACTTCCTATCTCAGGAACCAGCAGCAGTATAACTTGAGGAAAAGAGATCTGCGATTCTTCGTTGGAGATAGAGTGTTGAAGCAAAATTTTGTAAAGTCTAATAAGGGTGATGCTATTTCGGCAAAATTTTGCCAGAAATATATTCCCTGTACGGTCGTGAAGGTAATATCTTCTTTAACATATGAATTGAAGGACAATTCGACTAACAAGCGAATTGGACAATTTCACATAAAGGATTTACTGCCTGATAACACCATGGATGGGGGTGATTCTTCATCTTCGGAAGATTAACTTTATACGGTTGTTTGAGCTAATCTCTTCATCTAATTGTCTTTAGCTCAATCCTTATTATGATTTGGTATTTTAATTTAATATTTTATTTACCAGATAGAGCAGGTACATAGCTCAATTTTTATCTTTTGGCGTTGTTGTTAGATGACTTCCAATTTATGAATTATTAAGTTAATTATTTATGTAGTACTCTTATGTATGAGCTTATCAATTTTTTTTTCATTATTAATGTTGCACTTTAATTATTATGAATCAACATTATTAATTACTAACGCTGTTAGTAGGATTATCCAGTTAATAAGAACCTACTTGTATTTTTTAGAGTGTGCACCTCACCCCTTAGCATAGGAGGGTTGTTGATTATTGTATATTTATATATTTGAATATGTAGGCTCATACAAGTACGTTGGTTTAATATTGATATTTGGTATGGAACTATGGAACTAACAAGATTATACACTACTTATCTCAGGTTGTGTGTGGTATTTTTGATATTTGATTACATACTATTTTTTTTATATATCTTTTTATTATCTAGTTATTGGATTTGCCATATTGGAAAGAAGTTGTGGTTTTTAATTTGATATTGGTTTACTTTATCCACATTTGTCACGGATATTTAAACACTTTGTAATCATTTATATCCTTATGCCCTACACTGTATGATTCTGTAATTAGGTTGGAATTTTGATGAATGTATGGATTTCTTCTTATGAACTAGTCTGCCAATGCTTTGTCAATGCTAGCTAGTGAATGCGTGGGTTCGAAGTTCAGCAACTGGCCATTGCTATCCGACTTCGTAATCTATGTTTTCATGGCAGAGTACGCAGAAGTCTATTCGTCATCGTCATCACATAGTGTATTTAGTCCAATTATTCCAGTTACCTTTTTACAGGTTGATAGGGAAGTTTACTTAGTTTATATTTTATCTCTTACTTCGTGGTATGTTAAACTTTGACCGTTGATGGGTAAATATCCTCGTGTACACGTATTTATCGATCAATGCTTTGACTATCCGGATGCATTGCGAATTCATTTAATTCAGTATTTAGGGTGTTGGACAAATGAATTGGTTCTTTTTAGTATATTCCCTCTTCTTTCCTGAGGCATTCGGTTTGTCATTTAGATTCAGGGATATTTCCTGGATAATTATGTATGCGAGAACGCATGTATCTACAGTTTTATTTAAAATTGGTTGCTCGTTCTCGTCATCTATCATTTATTATCGTGTCATAGAACTTGTAAGTTCACCATTTAGATTTTATTATTACAATTGGTACGTTATCTGTATCTGTTATTCCCATGCATCTATTTTAGCTACATACTATAGCTAGTGAACAACAGCACAGACCAATTTTAGTTAGTCAACGACTTACTTTAGTCAATAGACCTAATTTAGTTTATTAAGTATTAGTGAGAATTGGTCCATAAATCTTCCTGGCCGTCCTTCTGTGGATATGCTTTATGAATCTGGTGTCCATTGATAGTCCGACTTTGGATTAAGTGTCCGATTCCACATTTATTTTGATTAATGAGTTTGTGGATAACTTTGATATGCTTACTATTTGTATTACTACTAATGAAAATTGTTCCATAAATATTCCTGATTGATCTCTGGATATGCTATTATGAATCCGGTGTCCATTGGTAGTTCAATTTTGGATTAAGTGTTCGATTCTTCACTGATTTTAGTTTTGATTTCTTTTGTCTTACTTTAGTATATTTATTTGGGTTATGGTGCGAATTGGCTCATACCTTTGCCTGGTTGTTCGTCCTTGGATATACCCTTTATAAATTTGATGTCCATGGATAGTTCAATTTTGGATTTAGTGCCAGTTCGACATGTATTTGTCATTATGAACTTTAGTATATTATTTAGCTTATGTTTTGGCTTTCAGACAAAATGTCGATGACATTTTATTATGACTTTAAGTCATCTTTTGCGATTCATAGTTTTGGTGTAGTGATCATCCTTCTTTCCCTTGATCCTTAATTTGTGGTTACTTGTAATCTTGCGGATCACCGTAGAATGATAGATTATTACCACTGGGTTACGATAATTTGAATTTAGGAAAAAAAAATTTTTGCTTAAGGGGGTATGTAAACGCCACAGTCAAAATGGTTGGTGATCATAGGAACTAAACGTTTAACAATTCTTTCAGTAGATGGCAGCACGTATATATATTCGAACATTTTAATAACGACGAATTTTAATTCTATTAACGACGGCGTTGTTGCCACGTACTAAATAGAACTTATGCTCGTTACCGATCGATCGGTACTGTTCGCTTTCAATCGTACTTGTATTGTATTTACAGTGATGAGGGTGTTTAATTATTCTTTACCTGGAAATGGTAAATTTTTACTATTAATAGATAGCATTGTATAACTAGACAAATTTTTATCTTTTTTTAAACAATGCTAATAGATACAAAACGTTTCATTTGGAAATATTTTATCACTTATTGTATTTAGATTATATTTGTAATAATGTGATTTGTAATTTTATGACAATTATTAATTCTTTACCTGGTCAAAAATTTTTATTTTAAACTGATAAAGAAATTTGCAATTGTTTGAAATACAAGTATGTAGTAAATATATACATTAAATCACACTTTTTGCTCTAAATTTTAAATAATCGCTTGGATTAACATGAAATTTGGCATACAGATAGGTAACATGTCAACCAAGAAAAGTGATAGTGTGCCGATGTAAGATTTTGCCCTGAGGGTGAGTTTTATTCCATCACGGGGTGAAAAAATATACGTTCAAAATAAGTCTGAAACTGGATAAACTGATTAATTCTAAGAAACTTTTGTTCTATAGGATTTTTTCACTAAATTAATATTCGAGTTATTTGCGAGTAAAAAACACGTTTTTAGGCGGCTTTTACAAATAACTCAAAAAATAGGTATTTTATCCGAAAAAAACATTATTAGCAAAAATATGTAGCTTCTAAAAAAGTATAAAAAAATGGTGTATTAGACCTGGATCCCGCGTACCAAAAAAACTTGATTAATAGCAAGCTGAAAATTTGTTAATAGTTTAACGATGTCTAGTCGGACAAACTTTGATGTACGGGAGGGAACACTGGAACAGAGGAACTTCGTAACAGGGGGTTACGAAAACGTCCCAGGTATTTTGTTGGACAGAACATCCAATTGATTTGTTACCCTTTCATTAAACTCTCATGCAAACATCAGACTGCTAAACAACCGACTTGATTACTGTCATTTGACATGTTCTTCGTGTTCCACTCATTAAAATGCACAGTTGGTGATAAACACCAGTCTGATTTTTACATGGAAGTTTAATGAAATGCTAACAAATCAATGCTAACAATCAAGTTCTGTCCGACAAAATACATGGAACGTTTTCGTAGTCCCACGTAGTTTTACGTTCCAAATTTTTAAGCTGTTCCACAAATAAAACTTCCCCTGTTCCAGTGTTACCATACATCAAAGCATGTCCGACTAGACACCGTTAAGCTATTAACAAATTTTCAGCTTGCTATTAATCAACTTTTTTTAGGTACGGGGGATCAAGGTCTATCAGTTGAAATAAAGTTGTAGCTACTAAAAAATAGTTTCATATCCGCCAAATTTCAAAGTGAATATTTCAACGTGAAATAACCAAAAAATGATGCACTTTTTTGGGGAAAACTCAAAACTTTTTCAAAGTATTTAAAAAATATTTATTTTTGTTTTTTTTTTAGTTTGTAGCATCAATAAACTAAGCAAATGCTCAAAATATAGTTGGTCTCTTTTTTTTTTGGTCAAAAACCTCGGGAAAGTCACCCCCAATTATCATCTTAAATCAAATCAATCGTAACCACTTCACAAGTTACTTTCTATCTATCTTTGAGCCTTAGGACCAGTATTTTATGTCCTGGTTAGCTAATCGGGGTTTAATCGTGACAGAAAACTACCTCTTAGGGTCTCTTGCGTTGTCCTCCTCCTCCTAAGTGCCTTCTCTATTGAGGTTGGCGATCAATATGGCAAATTTCTCTCTGTTCTGGGCTTGATGAATAAAGTCATTCCCTGTTGTGTGGATCCAATCTCTGATGTTTCGGAGCCAAGATTTTTTCTTTCTTCCTATACCCCTTTTACCTTCGATTTTGCCTTCTAATATTACCTGAAGCTACTCAAATTCCCTATGGCGCATTATGTGTCCTAGATATGACGTCTTTCTAATTTTGATTGTATTGACCAGATGAGGACGTGTGTTCATTATTTCCAGTACTTCTTCATTTGTAGTTTTGGTGGTCCAGCTTACTCTTAGCATTCGGCGGTACATCCACATTTCGAATGAATTCAGCTTGTTGACATCATACTGTTTTAAGGTCCAGGTCTCACAGCCATATAGTAATAGAGACCACACATAACACTTTAGCGTTTCAATCTTATTGTGACTGATAGCTTGGGGTTACAGAGCATTTTAAGCATGTTCATGAAGCCAGATCTTGCTATTTCAATGCGTCTTGTAATTTTTTTGAGTGGTCTAGCTGACTGTTTAGCTCTGTGCCCAGGTATATGAGGCTTTGGGAGCTCTGAAGGGTGATATCATTGATTTGTATGTTGGAATGTCAACACGGGAAGTTTTTTTTCCTCGGAAAATTTTACATTTTCATCTCATTTCTAATTCTTGTTCTTCATGTGCCTTGTCCGTTGTGGAAGTTGGCTATCATCATAGCAATTTTAGTTTTGTTTACAGCGTGTCTATAACTCGATCGATGTTAGTCCAAACCATTGGCGTAAGTTTTGAAGCCATGAGTGTCTTCTTCTTCCGGGTCCACGTTTACTCTCTATTTTAACCTATATTATCAGCTGCAGTATACGATATTTATCATGTCTCATAATATATGACCGAGGTGTTCACGTTTTCGTTTTTTAATTGTGAAAGATATTTCTTTTTGTTTTCCCATTCGGCGCAATACCTATTCGTTGGTGGTGTGAGTCGTCCAGAATATTTTGAGGATACGTCGGTACACCCACATTTCGAATACATCTAGCCTTTTCGATAATGTTTCCGTTATTGTCCAGCTCTGCTCCATACAACAAGACTGGAAATACATAGCATTTTAGCAGCCATATTTTTAGTGGGACAGATATGACGCAATGATTGAATATATTTCTCATGTTAAATGTAGCTCTGGTTCTGGTTATACTCTGAATATATTTCGGTTTTTGATCCCATTTCGAGTTGACGACTGTTCCAAGGTATACATATAATTCTACGTGTTAAATTGGTTTTTTATTTTCAATTGTCTCGCAGCTTTTTGAGTTTTGCTCACCAGTGTCTATTTTTGTTTTATTTATGTTGAAGGTTAAATTCCCTTTTTCACTCGCTCTTTGTAGGTACCCTGTCCATAAGATGCTGAAGTTCATCAATACTGCTAGCAACCACAACTGTATCGTCTGCATATCGGTTTATCTAATTATTACTCCAGTAAATTTCAATATTTTTTTTCACTTACGGAAATTTTTGACATAAATTAATCAATGATTATACCATATTGTTTTGTCTACAATTTTTTTATTAGGATAATGCCTCAACAAATACTAATGGCCATTGGCATGTGTAATGTGTGTAAAAATGTCGATGTCATCGTCTTTACAAAAAGCTAATTGTATCCGAACAATGCATTATTTGCGTTATTATAAAAATTAAATTTGCTAGAAAGTGAATAAAACTGAAATTGTTTTTAGATACGCTGTAACGTTGAGTGATACTCATCGTCACTTTATAATATGCATTTCAAAATATTTATTAGGAAAAGCAACTCCCAATAAGTATGCAACCAAATATACGTCAGCGTGTAGTAGGTATTGCCTAGATTTTTAATAAGTATTTGGACAAAGTTGGTGACTTTTAGGAGAATTCGTAATCTAGAAGTTGGTCCGTGTGTCGATACGGCTTCCGGCTGACGTGTCTGTCATTGCTTCGGGGAGAGCAGGCCGTCACTTAATTTTCAACTCTTGTACAGAAGACATCTAATTTACCAATCTCCGGTGGCCATTGCAAGAATTTACCTTTTAGTTGAAAAGTTATAAGATTAATTTACGTTGGGGGAAGTTTTTATTTTGTTTTGGGTTTTGTGAAGAGTTTGAGGAGAAGAGTTTTTTGTTTCCAATACTTTTTTGAAGAGCAATGGGTATGTATTAGATAAATGTCTCGTAGCTATGGTTTTTCCTTGGAAAAAAAAATAGCCCTTTATTCACTGTCAATATCTTACATATATTATCTTTATATGAATTATTGCTCTTCAATCATCATATTTGCAATACTTCAATACCATCGCACTTATATTTCTACAGAAAAAAAAAATCTTTCATTATATTTCCGGTCAAAGTAAGTTTGAAATCAATGATCATTTTCCTTTTCTCCTTTATATAACTCCATATAGTAATCTTTGATTACAAGATCCACATTTACTTGTCCAAATACTTTCTTATATTCGTTTAAAAGCTTTTTCCATTCAAGGATAATCAAGGTCAATGAACTTCAAGCATGGACATCAAACTTCATTTTTTACGTAGATTTTTTCTCTGTCAAGTTCTGATAAGGTGATACACCTTTTTTTTCGAGGCCCTGTTTCTTGTATACTCAAGGACAATCAGCTGATCAAGGTTTTTTTTATTATTTTAGCCACTGGAGAAAAAGGAAATTAAGTTACCGTTTTGTTTTTGTTGGATATGGAATAAGCAATCAGTTTGGGGTTTCTTTTGGTTTGGATTGGGATTTTCCGGAGGATACCTACCTGGCTCTTCTATCATCAACCTCTCAAGGAGTTTGGAGAAGCCTCCGTCCCTACTTTTGTAGAAGCGACAGGTTTTTATTATAAAATATACATTTTCAATTCTTTAAATAACTTCTTGCAATATTAATATTTATTTTCAATAAATTAGAAATAACCTTAATAATCATATAAACTCATTTTGTCTAAAATCACCATTTTGTAATATTCAATCATTTTTTTTTCCAATAAGTTTTATCATTCACTGGTCGTACCATTCATTTAAAATAGTCCGGGAATTATAAACTATATGTTAAGGTGTTGTATACAATATCTACGGTTTTAATTCCTATTTAATAACCTTATTTCAGTTAACAGGTATTGTACCCAGGGTTATCCCTTAGGTCCGATACGAGATTGTCAACCAATACTATAACCAATATCCGTATTACATTTTTGTTTAGGTAAATAACTTGTGATTCCCAATAACTGTCTTGATCTAACTAATTAAGTTCTTTGTTTTAAATTTTATTGTAATCTCATTGTCGACAGGAGCGTACTTTTCTAGTACAACAGGTACTGATTAGCTAGTTTGTATAAAATTGTATATAGGGGTTATAGGTTTTTTCATTAAATTTGTTGGTTGTACATACTTATATGTTTTATTCTCCTACCATTTTAATAGTACCATTTTAATAGTAGTAGTTAGCTACAGCTATATAGGTCACGTGGAGAAGAATTTATAAAATCCTTCCCTGGTGCTCAACACTACTTCTGAATATCTTCTTGGTCAGTAGTTCCCTTTCTTTTCATTACTCCTTATATTCATTTATTTTCTTTATCATTCCAGTATTTCATAAGGTACCGTCTTACTAGGGCATGCAAATTGGCCTAATCCTTCCCTGAGCCCTACTGTTTAGTCTCTTAAATTTCCAGCTAGCCTAGTTTGAGGAAACTTCCATAACTAAGTAACTACCCCTTTAAAGCTATATCTATTCTGCCACAACACAACCTCATTTTCGTTACAATTGGCGCCCAACGTGGAGCCCAGTTTTCAGTAAGACAGTACCTTTTATTTTGTTGCTTATTGTAAATTTTTCTAGTAAGTATCTTTCTGGTCCATTGTTGTATATTTTGTAATTATATAGAGATATTTTTGGTTTCTTTTTGTACGTTACTTGAAAAAATAAACTAGTGCACTTATATTGCTGTATTGGTACTATTTTAATTTATTTAAAATAATAATTGTAAATCTTGAGTAGGATAATATTTGAACAGGTATATTGGTTGACATTTCGGTCTGGTCGGTTTGGTGATGCCTGGGTATTTATTTTGAAAAATTTTGATTGATTTGTTTTGATATCTAGGTACTTTACTTGATTTTGATCTAGGTGCAGCCGTAATATACTTTAGTTTTGCTAAGTTATTGCACTCTATACCTATATATAACTTATAAAGATTTAATTTTTTTTTATATATACATTTTCACTTAAAATATTTATTTAAATTATTTTAAATATCTACCCCAAATATATATCTCGGTTATATTTGGTTTGTCGGTTTATTAGGTCGTTAGTTTAGCAGCTCGTCGGTTGAGCAGCTTGTTTAGTAGATTTTCGGTTAATTGGGTCGTTAGTTTGTTGGGTTGGGTTCGGTTTGTCGTTGTTGGGTTGGGTTTATTGTTACTAATTCTTTCCCTATCACCATGTGTACCTTTCAGCCAGAACATTTGTTAGTTAAGGAGTTAGATTATGAGCTGAGGATAAGGGAAATAGAGGTTGAAGAAGCCGCTAAATGTGATAGAAAACGCAGTCTATTGCGTGGTGCTCTTAAACAGGAGCAAGGAAATAGGAGTTTCCGTCAGATTTCAGCTGCAGCTATTCCTTTCCTGGAACAACAACAGGGAATAAATGAGACACTAGATGATCTTACGCAAAACATAAATAATTTTAGAGGGACTGTCCATGATAGCATGTATTCTAGATACATTTCACGTCTTGCTCATATCTCTGGTCGTGTACACTTATTATGTTGCTCAGATGAGGAGCAACAACTTTACAAACGCTCTATGTCCATTAGGATTCTCAGTCTAGAAGGTGAACTCGATTCTCGAGTAAATCCTCTAGCCACGTCCACTCCTGTTTCTTCAATGCAAGCCTCTAATTCCTTGTTACATCCCAAGCCTGTGCAGGTACATAAGTGGGGAATTTCGTTTTCTGGTGAAGGTCATTATGACCAAGTAATTTCATTTTTAGATAGGGTAGAATGTCTTCGTGTTTCGAGAGGTGTGAGTGAGGAAGATCTTTTTTCGGCTTCTGCCGAATTATTTACAGGCCATGCTTTTACGTGGTTTATGAACAACCGTGGTAGCTTTACCACTTGGACTGGTTTGGCTCAGAAACTAAAATCCGATTTTCTGCCTTATTCTTTCCAAACTGATCTCTTAGACGAGATCAAGAACCGCAAGCAGAAACCTGGAGAATCAGTGACTATGTTTATTAACACCATGTTGGGTATGTGTAGTCGTTTAGATACTCCTTTAACAGATCATGCAAAAATAAAGATAATTGTAAAATGTTTGTTACCCTTTTACCATGCCCAATTGGCACTGGTTGATATAGCCACTATCGAAGACCTGACAGATAAGTGTAAACGGTTAGAGGAAACTCTATCCTGGTCTTTTCATCCTCCTACAACATCTAATTCGGGTGCTGGATTTAACTCTCACTCCTCGAGAAATCGTTCTTGGCAATCTAGACCCCATACACCGAATGTGTCTGTGACTACTTATTCTTTGTCTTGCTGGAACTGTCAGGGGGTTGGTCACGCATTTCGTGATTGTACCAGACCCCAAACACGGATTTTCTGCCACGGTTGTGGTAGAGAAAATACGCTTAAACGTAACTGTTTTAAGTGTTCGGGAAACGAGCATGCAGAGGCTCGTACCCTGAGCGTTCCTCAAACAGCAGCCCCATCAGGGAATATGACCGCAGCTGTAGACGAAGCTTCAGGTCCAATACCCGCCAGCAGCTCAAACACACCCTCTCAGGAAGGAAGAAACACTTCCAACCGGAGACCAGCACGCAAACCGAAATCAGGGAAAAAGTAATTGTTAGTAACACTTCAGTTGACTCGTGTGGTTCGCTTGATCGTAGATTATCCCCTCCAGTCTTAAGCTGGAATTTTAGTAATAAGCATAATCAAGACGAGGAAACAGTTCCAAATTCTATACCAGGTTGTACGTTTGTAAATAATAATAATATGTCTATGTTAATACCAGATAATTTTGAAAATAAATCAGATATTTTGGATTTTGATATAAATTCGTTATTAGTTAGGAAACATAATGATAACCGACCTTATCTTGAAATTGAAATTTTAGGACAATCTTGTTTAGCTCTATTAGATAGTGGTTCTAACATTTCTTTAATAGGTTCGTATTCGCTGAAATTGTTAGAAAACACTGATATTAATGTTATGCCTATTTCTTCTCTGCAAGTCTCTACTGCGGATGGTGCAATCCAGTCAATTACAGGTAAATTTGACATAGAAATCGTAGTTTCCAATATTCGGAAAATGATTACATTTTTTGTTATCCCTTCAGTTAAAAATTCTATAATTCTTGGCATGGATTTCTTAAATGCATTTAATAGTACATTAAACTGTTCAGATTTTTCGTTGTTTATATCTTCCTTTAATGTCGCAACTGTAAGTGCCATTCGTGAGTTCTCTAGTTTGTCTAGCTTAGAACAAAACCAGTTAAAGAATATTATCTCTAAATTTTCTTCTATCTCCTCCAAAGATAAATTAGGCCGTATACATTTAATATCTCATACTATCGAAGTGAACACTTTAACTCCGTTTAGACAATATCAATATCCCATACCTCAGGCATGGCAAGCAGATTTGGGTAAAGAAATTGATTCGATGCTCTCTCTAAACATTATCGAACATTCAAATTCTTCATATTGTTCGCCATTATGGATGACGAAGAAGAAGGATGGATCATTCCGAGTATGCTTCGATGGTCGCAAACTTAATAGTATCACTACTAATCGAGATGCTTATCCCATCCCTCGGATAGATATAATTCTTAGCAAACTTCAGAATGCCAAATATATCTCTTGGATCGATTTATCCAAAGCCTTCTTACAAATTCCGTTAAGCGAAGAGAGTAAGAAGTATACTGCTTTCGCTGTCAGTGGTAAAGGGTTATTTCAATTTGTCACAATGCCTTTCGGTCTAGTTTCAGCTCCACAAACAATGTGTCGTCTAATGGACTTGGTTATTGGTCCACAACTTGAACCATTTGTATTTTATTACTTAGATGACATTATAGTTGTTACTCCTGATTTTTCCTCACATATTGAGATATTGGAGAAGTTATTTTCACGCCTTAAAGAGGCTAATCTCACCGTTAATTTAGAGAAATGTAATTTTTGTCGTCCTAATTTGAAATTTTTAGGATATGTTGTTGATAATCAAGGTTTGAGAACAGACCCTGATAAAGTAGCCGCTATTAAGGACTTCCCCATTCCTAAAACTACTACACAATTACGTAGGATCTTGGGCATGTGTGGGTACTATCGTCGATTTGTGCCTTCTTATTCTACTTTATTATCACCGCTTACTGACCTCCTTAAAAATAGGAAAAAGGGCCAGACTATCACCTGGACTCCTGAAGCTGATGATGCTTTTCATAGCATTAAATATGCTCTTACCAGTGCTCCTGTCATGACTTCACCTGATTTCAGTGAACACTTCTACCTCATGACAGATTGTTCAAATACCGCTTCAGGTGGTGTACTCTTTCAGATGAAAGATGGTTCTGAACACCCCATAGCTTATACTAGTAAGAAGCTTAATAAGGCTCAGAAAAATTATTCCACTACAGAGCGTGAACTCCTTGCTATTATTCACGGCTTGGAGGCTTTCCGTTACTATTTGGAAGGTCGTAAGTGTACCCTTATTACTGATCATAGTTCCTTACTCTGGATGCATTCTATGCGTAACCCATCCCAACGTTTGTCTCGATGGATTTGTAAGTTGTCAGCCTTTGATTATAATATCGTCCATCGTAAGGCAAATGGTGTTGTAGTAGCAGATGCTTTGTCTCGAACATTTGATGTCAATCTTCTTGACTTATCCACTTTAGTTCCGGATGCATGGTATCAGAAAATGTTGGAAAAGGTTACTCAAACACCTGATCAGTATCCTGATTTTAAAGTAGAAAATAATATCCTTTATAAGCATGTTGTTAGTTCAGTAGAAGCTTTGTCTAATATGTCTGATTGGAAAATTGTCGTCCCAACAGCAAACAGGGATGAAATTCTTCGTACTTTTCATGATAATGTGACATCTGGTCAATTCGGTTCCTATAAAACATTTAGTAGGATAGCAGAATTATATTATTGGCCTGGCATGCGCAACTATATTAAGAAATATATATCTAGATGCAAAGTTTGTGCTACTTGCAAGCCAAGTACTATGCCACAAGCTGGATTAATGGGTACTTTTAGGAACATTGACTTCCCATGGCAGATGATATCCATGGATCTGATTGGACCATATCCTCGTAGTTATAATGGCTATACCTATTGTTTAGTAGTTGTGGACTACTTTACTAAGTTTCCACTAGTTTTTCCTCTTCGGAATGCTACTGTCCCTGCCATTGTGAAATATTTGGAGGAAAAAGTCTTTTTGTTGTTTGGTGTTCCCCAAATTGTGTCTTGTGACAATGGTCCTCAATTTGTGTCTAAGGCCTTTAAGGATCTTCTAACTAAGTACAAAGTTCAGAAGATCTTTTATAATGCTGCATACCATCCGCAAGCTAATCATAGTGAGCGAGTGAACCGCAGTATTGTAACAGCCCTTAGATCGTACACCTATCCAGATCACAGAGCTTGGGACCAGTATATCCACTCCATAGCTCAAGCCATAAGAACTTCGGTCCATGAAGTTACTCAATGTTCTCCAGCTTATCTGAATTTTGGTAGAAATATTGCTTTGTCTGGTGATTATTTTGGTTTAATTTCAGACAATTCCACAAATCTCCCTCAGATCTCTGAGAAACTCCATCGTTTAGATGATCTTCAGACTTTACCCCCAATATTTGCAGACATCAGGAAGAAGTTAAAATCTTCTTATCTTAAGTCACAGAGTCAATATAATTTGAGAAAAAGAGATTTGCGATTCTTTGTTGGTGATCGGGTATTGAAACGTAATTTCGTTAAGTCTAGTAAAGGTGATGCTATTTCTGCCAAATTTTGTCAGAAATATGTCCCATGTGTTGTCAGTAAAGTAATCTCTCCTTTAATATATGAATTAAAAAATAGTTCGTCCAAAAGAAAACTTGGTCGATTTCATATAAAGGACTTACTACCAGATAATACTGTCAACGACTTAACATCTTCCTCGTCAGAAGAAGAAGATTAACTTAATAATACTGTGTGTGTGTGTGTGTGGAAAGATAATGGCATGGAATCAAGTCCATTTGCCACAGAAAGTTGTAAAAGGAATTTTCTTATAGTATAACTACAGAGATGTGGGTTATGCCGTTTTAAATTTGTATTTTATTTTCTTTAATAAAATTTACTAAAAGTTCCAAGGTGTTTTTATTGGCAGCTAACAAAATGTGTGTGAGATTTAATGGAAGAAAATATTTCATTTCAATAAGTGTACAAATTAAATCATTGGATTTTTTTAAATGTTTTTTGCAACCGAAAAATATATGATTTAGATCTCCGTAAGAGTTCTGATCACAACTACAGGCCGAGGACTGTATAATGCCCAGCTTAGCAAGGTGCGATGGAAATCGCCCATGATTTGTTTTAAGTCGAAAAACACTAAGCCGAGCCTTTGAGCATGGGATCACACATGTTCATTAACTCGGCCCATGGAGAGTTAGAGCCATCTTCTCTAACACTCACATGGGTAATTCCTACCTGGCGCGTCCATGTCGCGGGGGTGGGCACCTCTCACTTCAGTAGGCCGGAGTGAACAGGTGGCGAAGTTCAGGTAGGGACCCAGTTCTGTGGGGTATAACGCGGACCCCTGCCCATGGATACGGGTGAAGACCACAACGGCGGAGACGGCGTAGAAGAGGATCTTCGGTTCGGCGTCAATGGCGGAAGTGGCAGGCCTGTTTTTTCGGCATACCACTGCAGAATCGGATCTAAAATGGGCGGTTGTGGATTCTGGTTGGCGAAGAAACATCGACGGCGAAAGAAAAGGAGCAGATTGGGCTCTTTAGTCCTGTAAGACAACCAATCTAAAGGAAGAAAACCTTGATTACAAATTACCCGGTCCTCCTGGTAGGGGGTTAAGACGTCAGGCCGGTTCCCTGTCACTTGTAAAAATTAGAAAAATACCAAAAAGCCTAAAGATTGCCTCGGAATCTCGGACGGATTAAATAATAAACGACTTCGGCGACGGAAAAGGATTATGAACATTGGCACCTGGAATGTGCAGAGTATCAGCGGAAAGATGGAAGAAATAACTGAAGAAATTAAAAAACTAGATATGGATATAGTTGTCTTAACCGAAACAAAGAAGAAAGGGATAGGTATAGAAAAAGTAAACAATTATGTACATATAGGCCTTGGGCCCGCATATACAATTATTATTTATGACCACACCGTTGAAACTTTTTGTACTTGTTATTTGGGTGGAGTCGGACAAATTTTGAGCTTGGCGCATTATGGTAGTGGGGCGTTTGTCTGTCAAGCGGTGACGAAGTTGTCAATTTTATACAAGAAAAAAATTTATTACCACATTGGTCATTCTATTTTAATCAATGGATTTGATCATATAAACAACGAAAACAATTTTGTCGGACAAAAATATTGGGGCATATGACGCGTCGGATACGCTAAATATGTCAAATTTATGAAAATAATAAATTTATTACCACATCGATAATTTTAACGGTATCTATCATAAAACCTTTTTACAATAATGTGGTAACCTTGTCGGACAATTTTCACGGGGCATATGCGCAGTCGGACGCGCCGAAGATGTCAATTTCCTGAAAATTTTTTATTTATTACCACAGATGTCATTTTTATTTTGTACTGTTCTTTTACATGTGTAATGCATATTGGATCACTTGTCGGACAAAAATAATGGGGCGTTTTGGTACAATTTAAAGAAAAAGTAATTTTTATGCATACAGGGTGTTTGGTAAAGAATGGGCCATAGCTTAACCTCAGGTTCCTGAGGTTAAAATAGGCCGATTTAAGCTAACTTACCTTAGTACAAAGTTTATAATAGCCGAGATACAGGGTGTCAAAGTTAAACTTTTTTTTTATTTATTATTGAATATTTCCTGATAGGTATGAGATAACAACATGAAATTTTATATCTGGGGGTTTCTTGAGTCGAGAAATCTAAATTCCTTACCAAAAATGATGCATTTCCCAGAGGGCGCCACATATGCCTTTCAGCACTCATTTATTACGTTCAATTTTTTTTATCCCTCACTCTGTATAATTTTGACATTAAAATTTTTATTTTCCTATTAGTTTTACTTAAAAAAGGTATACTTCTTTCATCTTCCTAAACTCAACCGTTTTCGAGATAAACGCATTTTAAATATGCGATACACCATCATTTTTAGCATAATATCATTGTAGTTACACCCAAAAAATAACTTAAAATTTATGAAAATAATAAATTTATTACCACATGGATAATTTTAACGGTATCTACCATAAAACCTTTTTACAATAATGTGGTAACCTTGTCGGACAATTTTCACGGGGCATATGCGCAGTCGGACGCGCCGAAGATGTCAATTTCCTGAAAATTTTTTATTTATTCGAGAAAAAAATACAGAACGATGTTTGCCGTTGTTCAAGGAGTATGTACACAAATTATCAGATCACAATTTTTCTAAAATTTTCCCTCTTGTCGGAAAATTTTTTAAGAAAATTTTGGGTTCCGATCTACGTCATACCCTTTTAAATGCTTTACTTAGCGTGTGTACCAATTTTCAGCTAAATCGATTCAAAAGTAACCGAGAAACACTGTTTTAAATTTTTGTTTTGATAATACCTCCTCGTCGATAGCCTAAAAGAATTAAGTTTTCTGTTCGTTTGCCCCAACATTTTTGTCAGACAATTACATTTTTTGTTTAAGAATATAATTACTTGTAACCTACTACTTTTGTCGGAAAAATGGTTGTAAAGATAAGGGATGCACGAACCCAGCATAATTTGAAAGTATACTTTACTAATAAAAATTAAATTTTTTGTCCGACTGTCGAGTTGCCCCAATATTTTTGTCCGACACTTTGATTTTTTGATTAAGAATATAATTACTTATAACCTACTAATGTTGTCGGAAAAATGGTTTTAAAGGTAAGGGTTGCACGAACCCAGTATTGCTTAAAAGACAGTTTATTAATAAAAATTAAATTTTTTGTCCGACTTTGGATTTGACCCAATATTTTTGTCGGACACTTAGATTTTTTGATTTAGAATATAACTACTTATAACCTGATACTTGTGTCGGAAATTTTTTTTAATTGGAAAAAAAAACTACAGAACGATGTTTGTCGTTGTTCAAGGAGTATGTACGCAAATATCAGATCACAATTTTTCTAAAATTTTCCCTCTTGTCCGAAATTTTTTTGGGAAAATTTTGGGTTCCGATCTACGACATACCCTTTTAAATGTTTTACTTAGTGTGTGTACCAATATTCAGCTAAATCGATTCAAAAATAACCGAGGAAAACTGTTTTAAAATATTTTTGGATAATACCTCCTCGTCCATAGCCTAAAAAATTAAGTTTCCTGTTCGTTTGCCCCAACATTTTTGTCAGACAATTACATTTTTTGTTTAAGAGTATAATTACTTGTATCCTACTACTTTTGTCGGAAAAATGGTTGTAAAGATAAGGGATGCACGAACCCAGATTAATTTAAAAGTATAGTTTATTAATAAAAATTAAATTTTTTGTCCGACTTTGGATGTGCCCCACTATTTATGTCGGGCACTTAGATTTTTTGATTTGGAATATAACTACTTATAACCTGATACATGTGCTGAAATTTTTTTTTTAATTCGAGAAAAAATACAGAACGATGTTTGTCGTTGTTCAAGGAGTATGTACACAAATTATCAGATCACAATTTTTCTAAAATTTTCCCTCTTGTCGGAAAATTTTTTAAGAAAATTTTGGGTTCCGATCTACGTCATACCCTTTTAAATGCTTTACTTAGTGTGTGTACCAATTTTCAGCTAAATCGATTCAAAAGTAACCGAGAAGCACTGTTTTAAAATTTTTTTTTGATAATACCTCCTCGTCGATAGCCTAAAAGAATTAAGTTTTCTGTTCGTTTGCCCCAACATTTTTGTCGGACAATTACATTTTTTGTTTAAGAATATAATTACTTGTGACCTACTACTTTTGTCGGAAAAATGGTTGTAAAGATAAGGGATGCACGAACCCAGCATAATTTGAAGGTATACTTTACTAATAAAAATTAAATTTTTTGTCCGACTGTCGAGTTGCCCCAATATTTTTGTCCGACACTTTGATTTTTTGATTAAGAATATAATTACTTATAACCTACTAATGTTGTCGGAAAAATGGTTGTAAATAAAAAAATTTCAGGAAATTGACATCTTCGGCGCGTCCGACTGCGCATATGCCCCGTGAAAATTGTCCGACAAGGTTACCACATTATTGTAAAAAGGTTTTATGATAGATACCGTTAAAATTATCGATGTGGTAATAAATTTATTATTTTCATAAATTTGACATATTTAGCGTGTCCGACGCGTCATATGCCCCAATATTTTTGTCCGACAAAATTGTTTTCGTTGTTTATATGATAAAATCCATTGATTAAAATAGAATGACCAATGTGGTAATAAATTTTTTTCTTGCATAAAATTGACAACTTCGTCACCGCTTGACAGACAAACGCCCCACTACCATAATGCGCCAAGCTCAAAATTTGTCCGACTCCACCCAAATAACAAGTACAAAAAGTTTCAACGGTGTGGTCATAAATAATAATTGTATATGCGGGCCCAAGGCCTAATATATTCAGCGTAGTTTCAAAACACGAGAGAGCGAAAAGAGGAGTATCCGTTCTAATACACAAAAAACATAAACATAAAATCACTGACTTTGAAGCAATAGACGAAAATATAATAAGAGTAAACATAACGATAAAAGAAACACCTATTACGATACTTGGGATTTATGCAATCAGTGATGATGAACCTTACACAAACAAAGATGAGTTCTTTGCTAAAGTTAACGACGAAATTACGAAAATTGGAAATAGAAGAGAATTGATAGTTATGGGAGACCTGAACAGTAGAGTAGGTCGTAAAGTAGATAATAAGGTGGTAGGTCCCTACGGAGAAATAAACCAGAATGATAATGGTGAGAGGCTAATTGAAATATGTGAAAACCATCAATTAAAAATAACCAATGGATTTTTTAAACATAGAGATGTACACAAGTACACCTGGACCCAAACTACAAGAAATTTAAAATCAATTATAGACTATATCATCACAAAACAAAATACTAATATGCAAGTACTGGACACAAGAGCATACAGAGGAATAACATGTGGTTCAGATCATTATGTCGTAAAATCAAAAGTAACCTGTCCATTTAGATATAAAATAACACATAATCAAACAAATTGTCAACCCCAACCAGAAGAAACTTTGGAAAAAAGAAGTTATAATTTGGATAGTTTGACCCAAGAGAGTACAAGAATACTATATCAACAAAGACTGGATGGCAAACTAATGAATATAACTGAAACATCAACAGTAGAGGAGGTATATGGAAACGTAGTCAGCGTTAAAAAAGCTGCAGAAGAAGCACTCGGCTTTAACACTCAAAGAAAAAGTGAAAAACTATGGTGGAACAAAGAAATAGAAGCACTCGTAGAAGAGAAAAAGCAAGCGTATATCAGATGGCTGAGCAGTAAACAACAAAAAGATAGAGATGAATACCTGGAACTCAAAAGAATAACAAGAAGAACAACAGTAAAAGCAAAAAGAGAAATGTGGGATAAGAAGTGTCAGGAAATTAATACCTACCTGGGAGGCAGAAAATGTACAGAAACATGGAAGTTCCTCAATAAAATAAGAACTAACGAAAGGAAGAGCACAAACATTCAATTAATATCCACACAAAAATGGGAAAAGTACTATGGGGAACTACTAACAGAAAATAGGGACGAATACTTAACTCAATCACCAACAGAGGTTAACATTGAAGGAGAAGATATAACAATACAAGTGACAGAAATTATAAAAGCTATAAAAGAACTGAAAAACGGTAGGTCTCCAGGACCAGGCGATATCCCAGCCGAACTAATAAAATGTGGATCACAAAAATTGTTTGAAACCGTCACTTGGTGCATAAATCAATTTATAAATGGTTCTCCCATACCCGACGAGTGGAAAATTGCTTATATTTCGTCGATCCATAAGAAAGGAGATAAGCTTAAATGTGAAAACTATAGAGGGATATCAGTGACTAGTACATTCAGCCGTTTGTATGGACGAATAATTAGAGACCGCATTGAGAAGGAGTACAAAGACCAAGAGGAAGAAGAACAATCCGGATTTCGAACAGGAAGAAGCTGTACTGATAATATCTTCTGCCTCAAACAACAAATAGAAAAAAAATTAAGCACAAATCAAGAAGCCCACCTCATGTTTATTGACTTGCAGAAGGCGTACGATACAGTTCCTGTAAACAAACTCTGGAACGTGTTACGACAGACGAATATTAGTGTCACCTTAATAAAAGCCTTAAGAAATTTGTATGAAGGGTCAACATCACAAATAAAAACTGGAAACAGATTATCGCAAAGCTTCCTGGTTAATAAAGGTCTACGTCAGGGGTGTTGTGTATCACCGACCTTATTTAAAATATATGTTGCAAAAGCATTGAAAGAGTGGAAACGAAAATGCAGAGGCATGGGCGTAGACCTTGGAGAGATTTGCTTATATACATTGCAGTTTGCTGATGACCAGGTTGTTATAGCAAACGATAAAGATGATTTAGAGTACATGGCAAGGAAATTACAAGAAGAATATAGAAAGTGGGGACTAGAAATTAATACAGATAAAACAAAATACCTGCCAATAGGTACCGAACTATCGAACATCACATTAGAAAATAATGAAATCATCATGCCCTGCGACCATTACACATATCTAGGAATCGTTTTTGACACAACGGGGAAAGATGATGAAGAAATAAAGAGAAGAATAACACAATCCAGAAAAACAATAGGTTGTCTAAACAGCGTACTGTGGAATCATGAAATAGGAAAAAGAAGAAAACACAATATCTACGAATCTCTTATTAAAAGCAGTCTATTGTACGGAGCAGAAACTTGGCGGATAACCGAAAACAACAGAAGAAAACTGGAGGCAGTAGAAATGGACGCTTTTAGAAGATCAGTAGGAGTGTCACGCAGAGAGAGAATACGTAATGATGAGATAAGACAGCGAATGGGGGTTGACGGCTCTCTAACAACAGACATAGAAAGAAAACAGCTGATATGGTACGGACACGTCCAGAGGATGGATAACTCAAGACTCCCTAAAATAATTATGCAATGGGTACCACCAAACCGCAGAAAGAGAGGAAGACCCAAGAAATCTTGGAGAGAGGGAGTAACGAAGGCGATCAGCGCAAGAGATCTTAGAGAGGGCTAATGGGATGATAGAGTGTCATGGAAATTAGGCATCGGACAACGTCGCAAGACGTTTTAAAACCGATTGATAGATAGAAACACTTGCCGAAAAGAATTTTGAAGTAGGGTAGTTGAAAATATATAGAGGTGGGGATGGTAGGGTAGGATGTATTTTAAAGTAGGTATTTTGTGAGTTTTCTACAGTATTTTTCCACTGTCGTTCCCATTTTAATCTTATTTTATTTTTTATCAAATGAAAGACGTCTGGTAATGTATAAATATTACAAAGAACTCCGTTAAGTACTGCTTCCTTAGCCAAACTATCAGCTTTTTCATTACCTAGTATACCTGTATGACCTTTGACCCATACAAATGTTATATTTAAATCTGCTAGAATCAGTTAGTATTACTCCATCTCGTAAATTATTTGATGTTAACCAAGTAATGCCCTTCCAAATTGCTATAAGTTCAGCAGTATATATGCTACATATTGATGGTAATTTAAACATAAATGATTGTTTTTCATTTTGGATAAAAACTCCACAACCAACTCCGTGTTTTGTTTTTGATCCATCTGTATATATAAATGGCTTATTGACTAATCCACCTAATATGGATTTTAGAAGGGTGTGATTTATATGATGGTATTCTGTATAATTGGGTATTATGACTCTGTGTGGTTTTATTAGTGATCTATAGGGTATGGTATACATAAACAATGTTTTATTTTTACCAAAAGAAATGTGATCAGCATTGGTCTCAACGAAAGCTTCTGCCAGTGGAGGAGAATTCTTTATTTTCCAAAAGCGGTTTGTTGAATCTTCTTTTGCAATATCACTTAATTTGTTGATCATGTTTGACTCTAAGGATTTTAGTTTTAAAAGATATTTTTGTGATAATAGCTGCCGACGCAAATCCAAAGGCAATTCATTACATTCTGCCAGTATTGCTTTCACCGGTGATGATATCATTCCACCTATGCAAGTTCTAAGACATTTATATTGAACTCTGTTTATTTTGTTTAGATTGGTGTTACAAGCAGATCCGTATAAACAACATCCATAGTCAATGATAGACCGCACATAGGCTCTATAAAACAATAAAGCTATACCAGTAGCTGCGCCCCAACTTCGATTTGTTACACACCTAAGCAAATTATAGTCTTTCTCACATTTGTTTATTAAGTGACGTATGTGACTCGACCAAAGTAACTTGGTGTCAACAATGATACCTAAATACTTAAACTCTTTAACTACCGACAAGGTACGCCCACACAGAGTTAATCTCTCTGGTGCACGTAGTCTATGCCTGGTAAAAAACATAATAGAGCATTTTTCTGTTGAAAGGGTCATACCAGTTTCTTCTGTCCATGTACTTACCTTATGCATAATATTATCAAGAGCCTCAGTGCATGCTTCATAACTATTTTGGATGGTGTATATACAGATATCATCTGCATATTGTATGCAATTTACGGAATTATGAAATAGTGAATGAATATTGGCAGAATATATATTAAAGAGTATAGGACTAAGTACGGATCCCTGTGGCAACCCATGATAAACAACCCTTGGACCATGTAACACATTTCTATGGTCTCTAATATAGACATGTCTAGAAAAATATAGTTGCAATATATTTAGAGCAGTCGTTTCGCTAAGACCAATCTTAATCATTTTCTGTTTAAGTATATTTATATTTACAGAGTCGTAAGCCCCTTTTATATCTAGGAATAAACAAGCTAGATACTTGTTGCCAGAAAAGGCAATCTGGATGTCATTTACTAAATGAGTTACTGCATCCAAAGTACCATATCCCCTTCTAAAACCGTATTGAGTATTAGGTAAGATATTGTTATACTCGATGTACCACTCCAGTCTTGTTTTTATCATTCTTTCGAACGTTTTAGTTATACATGACATTAAAGATATAGGGCGATAAGAGGAAGGCATATTTCTATCTTTAGTAGGTTTTAAAATTAAACAAATGGTAATTTGTTTGAGATGCTCAACATAGTTTGAATTCACCCACCAATCATTGTATATATTTAGTATAAAATTTTTAGCAACTTGGGGAAGATTTTTAATAATGTCATATGTAACATAATCATTACCCGGAGCAGTACATCTAGAGGTCTTAATTGAAGCTTCAAGTTCTGTTATATCAAAAGGTGCATCCATGTAGTGGCTGCCAATTTTCTCGTTCGGACCTTCAAGCATATTTGGCACAAAACTAGGTGCTACAATATCAAAAATTTGGTTTATTAGTTCTTCAGATAGAGGATGTTTTTTAAAAGTTGAGTTTTTGTTCGATATTTTTTTATAACACTCCAAATTTTTGATATTGGGGTATTTTTATTTAATTTGTTAATAAAATTTTTCCAGCATAGTTGTTGCTTTTGTTTAAAAAGTAATTTAGCTTTGGCCTGAATATGCTTAAACTTGAGGTAATTTTCATAATTCGTGGTCATTTTATATTCATGGTATGCGTCTTTTCTATCATTAACAATTAAAGTGCATTCATTATCCCACCAAATATGATTTGGAGGTTTTTTACTGTTACCTGAACGAGATTTCATTGACTTAGAACCTGCATCATTTATTACTTTCATAAAAAAATCAAAGGAGTTATTATTACTGTTATTGTTATAGATTTGTGTTTCGATTAGGTTTTGAAAAAGCGTCCAGTCAGCTGAAGACTCAATCCATTTTCTAGAAGGTGTTTTGTTAGTGGGGATATATTCCCGATATATAGTAATATGGATAGGGAGATGATCTGAGCCAAGTGTATCATTCAGAGGATTCCATTCAGATAAACTTAAAAGGCTAGGTGAGACAAAGGTAAGATCTATGGCAGAAGGTCTTTCGTTAGGTCTGACTATCTTAGTAGGTCGTCCGTCGTTTAAAATAATTAGGTTAGTTTCTTCTATAGCTTCTACAAGTCGATTTCCTTGTGAGTTATCTATTGTAGAGCCCCAAAGACTGTGATGACAGTTAAAATCACCGCATATAATGACATCACCCTGTAGTTGTGAAAAAAGATTATTCCAGTCAGTCTTAGTTGCTTTTATGTTGGGAGCTTTATAAATGGAGGCTAAGGATATCTTAAGGTCATCGATATATGCTGCACATACTTCTATTTTGGAATTAAAGTTTTTACGAATTGAAATTTCATGATAGCATAGGGAATCTTTAATAAGTATGGCAGTGCCTCCGAATCCATCAGTTCGATCTACATGTAATATATTGTAAGTTGGTAAATGAAATATTTTCTTTTTAGATAACCAAGTTTCGTTAAGCATAATTAAATCAAATTTAACAGCGTGATCATTTAGAAAATTAATAAGATTAGCTTTGTTTTTAGTAATGGAGTTACAGTTCCATTGCAATATATTTATCATCTACTTAATAATAATTTTCGTCACTATCACTATCATTGTATTGTATCGTATCTAAGATTGTTCTGAGTTCTGTTTGTGTTTCCTGGATAACTAGTGGATCTGGGTTTACCAAATTAAATTTTTTAAGCATATTTTCAAAAATAGTAGGAAGTTTCTGCAGTATCTGTGATTCTAATTTTTCTTTGTATGAATGGAAAGCTTCTCTATGTGGATTAGGAATGATAGGATTTGAAGCGGTATTTTTAAGTTTAAATGAAGGGGGTTTATTAACTGAAAGGGGCGAACTTACTTTGCGCTTTTTCGGCTGTTGGTAATGTGGACGTGGTACCCAATTTTTATTACTCGTGGAGGGGGAATTGTTCGTGTCAATATTACCATTCAGCTCAGGGAAATTGTTTAAATTATTTAAAATATCGAAATTATTATGTGTTACTATTTTAGCGTAAGACGGATTTCTTACAATAACTTCAGCTTCTTTAAATGATACATTTTTTTCAGACATGATCTTTTTAATTTTTAATTGTTCCTGATATTTCGGGCAAATTTTTGATACGGACTGATGGTCATGCTTTTCACAGTATATGCAGTAAGTGTCAGAAGTGCAATCGATATCATCATTTTCATCGTGGGTTTGACCACATTTTTTACATTTAGTTGTAGTGCTTTTACAGTATTTGGCTGTGTGGCCATATCGAAGGCACCTGAAACACTGAACTACAGGATATATGTAGGGCTCTACAGCAAATCTCACCAAATCAATTTTAACAAATTTTGGCAAACTATTTCCTAAAAACGTCAAGACGATCATTTGTCTAGGGACAAACTGTGTCTCATTATCAGAATCAACTATCCTACGTTTCATTCTTTTTACATCTACAACTTTATGTTCACTTTCGATATTCTCCATTATATACTTTTCTGATAAAAATGTGTCAATTTGTCTGATAATTGCCTTTTTATGGTTGAAAAAAATAGGTATATACGCGATCAAATTGTTATCTTTTATTAATTTATGTCCTATAATGGCATTAGCAATATTATAAGATTTAAAAATAATTTTTACTTTATTTCTCCCGACTAATTTTATGTCAATAACATGTGTGTTAAAAGTAGTATTTTTAAATAAGTAGTGCCCAACTTTAACAGCCGATAAATGACTTTTTTGATCAACCGGTTCAACGATAACATAGTACGGTCCGATGTCTGTCGAAATATATTTGTTGTCTAAATTATATATTTTATTATCAATTTCCATTTCGCCTTGTATATCTTTCTCATCTGGTGGGTCTTTTCCAGACGGGGGAGTACCCCCGTCGGAAGAGTTACTCATTATAATATTAAAAAACTTGTACTTACCTTAACTATGGGTTTATGAAATAACAAACCAAAATAAAATATCTACCTGTCTAAATTCGAGCAAAAAGTAATTAAGCGCGTGTAACAAAACCAACCTTACTGTTCGGAAGACACACTAATACTGCTTAATAATACTGATCAAGTTAATTCCTCTTTCTAAATTTTTGAAATACTCGAGTGTTCAATGAATATGTTAACGATTGGATTTTGATTTTAGTCACCAGATAGGGACTCTATGTTTTATCTATTATAGTAATCTTTCTAGCTTTCCATATTCTATGTATCTGAGATTTCATTAGTTTATTATTGAGATTTAGCTTAATTTGGCTTATTATTGAACTGGTATGGAACTGTTAACACCTTGTATGTGATTATGCTTATATCTGTCATCACTTGTAGATTAGTGTATCTACATAATAGGTTTAGATTAGGATTATCTCGTTTTGTATTTGATTTTGTAGTTTCTACTGGAAAGTTATTTCAATGCTTAGCATGATTCCTTGGTACATTAGCTTATTTTTGCCTAAAGAAGTCATCGTGATATTTGTTTGGGTAAATGCAATTTTAGTATACAGTGTGATTCCAAAGTTATACTTCATGTGTCCAAATTTTGATAAAGTTAATTGAGATTGAATTTATAAAGACTATGAAACCATTTCATTATTTATTGTAGTGAACATTTCTTAGGAAAGTGGTTTGCCTAGCTTGGCTATGCAAATACGTGGGTTCGAGACTTGTTGCTTATCGACTGTGCACCTGATAGGAAGCAGATTTCATTGCTCACAGTTGCCTAGTTCCAAGCCATACCTCAATTAGTTCAGATGCTGAATCTTTATGATAGAATGCTTAATCATCATTTTAATCATGCACTAGGCATTCTTATTCGATTTTCAGTTTACGTTCATCCTGAAGAGACTTAGTCTTAACTTGTATGTTTATCTATTCTTCTTAAGTTTTACTATTTTATTGTTCTGATAATAAAGGTAACTTCTTGGATATCAGTCCTATGGAAATATATAGCTTTTGTATGCACCAAGGGATTATGGTGTTTGAGCATCATCTTTCTGTGGAACTCATTTTTTTTTGGTTCGTATGTAACTTACGAGTCAGGATCAATATCCTGTTCTCTGTAAGTGACTAGGGAACATCATCCATCATCAACCTCTCAAGGAGTTTGGAGAAGCCTCCGTCCCTACTTTTGTAGAAGCGACAGGTTTTTATTATAAAATATACATTTTCAATTCTTTAAATAACTTCTTGCAATATTAATATTTATTTTCAATAAATTAGAAATAACCTTAATAATCATATAAACTCATTTTGTCTAAAATCACCATTTTGTAATATTCAATCATTTTTTTTTTCAATAAGTTTTATCATTCACTGGTCGTACCATTCATTTAAAATAGTCCGGGAATTATAAACTATATGTGTTAAGGTGTTGTATACAATATCTACGGTTTTAATTCCTATTTAATAACCTTATTTCAGTTAACAGGTATTGTACCCAGGGTTATCCCTTAGGTCCGATACGAGATTGTCAACCAATACTATAACCAATATCCGTATTACATTTTTGTTTAGGTAAATAACTTGTGATTCCCAATAACTGTCTTGATCTAACTAATGAAGTTCTTTGTTTTAAATTTTATTGTAATCTCATTGTCGACAGGAGCGTACTTTTCTGGTACAACAGGTACTGATTAGCTAGTTTGTATAAAATTGTATATAGGGGTTATAGGTTTTTTCATTAAATTTGTTGGTTGTACATACTTATATGTTTTATTCTCCTACCATTTTAATAGTACCATTTTAATAGTAGTAGTTAGGTACAGCAATATAGGTCACGTGGAGAAGAATTTATAAAATCCTTCCCTGGCGCTCAACACTACTTCTGAATATCTTCTTGGTCAGTAGTTCCCTTTCTTTTCATTACTCCTTATATTCATTTATTTTCTTTATCATTCCAGTATTTCATAAGGTACCGTCTTACTAGGGCATGCAAATTGGCCTAATCCTTCCCTGAGCCCTACTGTTTAGTCTCTTAAATTTCCAGCTAGCCTAGTTTGAGGAAACTTCCATAACTAAGTAACTACCCCTTTAAAGCTATATCTATTCTGCCACAACACAACCTCATTTTCGTTACAACGCCCCACATAACATACTAGAGCTTAGGTTATCTATGTATTATGTCAAAACTAGTATAATCCCCCAGTAAACACTTTAAGACATTTTGAGCCTCGTTTAACTTTCAACCATTTGTATAACGTCACGGTTTCAAGCATAAAATATGTATATTTGTATTGTTAAGGCACTGAGACGTTATACAATCATGATTGAAAGTCAAACAAGGCCCAAAATGTGTACTGAGAGGGGGTGGGGCCACTTTTCTAAACAAAACCGCGTGATTCATCGTATTTCCTTGGTTACAAAACTCATTTTCAATTGTTTGCAGATTTTCTTAAAATCCGGCAAACGCGCATCTGTCGCCATTTAATACATCACTGCTGCCATCTACTAAATGACACGTGAACTCATCTTCTCATCTATTAAGTGACAGCGGAACTAATTTATCACTAGAAAAATGCCAACTTAATGCTGTAATATGAACAAAATCCCCAGATTGCAGCTTTTAACAATAATTTTTACCTTTAGGTACAGTTAATTTAAAAATTATGGCAGTACGGACAATGCAATTTTGTTTAAAATAAAGCTTTTGCTTGCGTAGGTAATCGTTTCTGATAGTTATTTTCTACCGAAGTTCAAAAATTATTATGCAAAACGAATTTTTACAACAAGTTACTAAATAAGTTATGACATGGACTCCTTTAAGTACAGTTATAAAAAATATACTACGTTCTTTGGAAATTTTAACTAGATACTATTAAAATAGAAAGTCTACAGTTCACGTACACACCCCTAAGTTGAAGATTGGTTTTGAAATAGTGACGGTAACTGTACCTAAAAACTATATAAATTTTAACATTGTGTCATACCACATTAATTTTTTTTCTCCTAGTAGGAGGGGATTATAACATTCCGTTAAGTTCTAATCATCTTTATATATATATAATATCGGTTTACAACGTTCTTCGACGTCTTCCGATTTCCAATCTCCATCTCGTTCTGTCATTCCATAGATCGTCCTCGAGTTCTCTGTCCCTGATTTCTCTATCAACTCCTTCTCTCCAACTTCTTCTAGGTCTTCCTGGTCTGCGCCTTCCTCTTGGTTGCCATTCGAGGATTTGTCTTGGTATTCTATTCTCCGGCATTCTCCTTACGTGTCCGTACCAGCTGAGTTGTTTCGTCCTGATATCGTCAACAATAGTATGTGTAACCCCCATGATTTCTCGGACTCTCTCGTTTGTTATTCTGTCGCGTCTAGATATTCCCGCTGAACGGCGCCAGAAGTCCATTTCTGTTGCTCTAAGCATTTTCTCTGTTCTGTCTTTTATGGGCCACACTTCGCATCCATATGTTGTGATGCTTTTTATTATAGTGTTATATATTCTTTTTTTATTCTCCTTAGAAATATTTTTATCCCATAGTACGCTGTTTAGTAAGGATATGCCTTTCCTACCCTGTATTTTTCGTTCCTTAATAGCTGCATCTAATTTTCCGTCTTGAGTGATCTTTACTCCCAGGTATTTGTAGTCACATAATTTTATTTCTTGATTTTCCTCTACTCGGAGGCTATGTTGGTCTCCTCCGATACTCATGTGTTCAGTTTTTTCCATATTCACTTCTAGGCCCCACTCTGTAAACTCTTCTAATAGTTTTCGTATCATGTAACTAAGATCTTCAGAGTCCTGTGCGATGATCACCTGGTCATCCGCAAAGCACAGCGTGTACAAAGTTGAGTCCGTTAGTGGTATGCCCATATTCGTACATTTTTTCTTCCATTTGTTGAGTGCTGCTTCGAGGTATATTTTGAATAGTGTTGGTGAGATACAGCATCCTTGCCTTAGTCCTTTAGTTACTGTGAATCCAGGTGTTATGAGATTTCCCGTTTTAATTCTTGTTGTTTGTTGGTAGTGCAACGTTTTTACGGCTTCAACCAATTCTATATTTACATTTGTTTTCTCCAGTGCCTCCCATAATTTAACCAGCGGGACACTATCATACGCTTTTCTAAGGTCTACAAACATCAGATGGACTTCTTGGCCACGAGCAACTTTCTTTTCAATTATCTGAGTAATGGAGAAAACATGATCTATTGTAGATCGACCTGCGCGAAAACCAGCCTGTTCTTCGGCTTCCATATTTTGGTATTCTTCTTCTATTCGATTTTTAATAAGTTTTCCATATATTATGTTAATACTACTAGTGACTGCAATTCCTCTATAGTTTTCAGGTTTTGATTTATCTCCCTTTTTGTGGATAGTGCTCAGATGTGACTCTTTCCATTCTTTAGGTATTTCATGGTTATTCAAGCATTGCTGGAAAAGTTGTCTTAGCCGCTTAATTAAAACTTTAGGTCCATATTTGATGAGTTCCGGAGCTATATTTCCTGGGCCCGGTGATTTGCCATTCTTCAACTGTTTACATATGGTTTCGACTTCTCTCTCATTTACTCTGATTGGTGATCCTATCAACCTGACGCTTTGTATATCGTTGGATTTAATCTGTTTGAAGGGCTCTCTTGTCTCTGTTAGTAAATCTTCAAAGTATCTTTCCCAAGTTTGTGGTGATATGGACTGAATAATGTCTTTTTTTCTGTCGTTTCTTAAATTTTTTAATAGTTTCCAACTTTCTGAACTTTGGCTTCCACCTATGTATGTATTTAGCATGGTACACTTTTTTGTCCAGAGTTCGTTTTTCTTTTGACATATTTTTCTCCTGACCCTCGCTTGCATTCTTCTTCATTATAACATTCCGTTAACTTCTAATCATCTTTATTGTTATTTTATTTAAATTTTAATAATGTTCTGTTATTAAATTATACTTAAAACAATAACTAATGAATATTTCGTCTTTCACTGACGTCATAACAAACCTATAGATTAGCAGACCTGTACGTTTTTGTACCTGGTGTACTCCTGTCGGTAAACAAATTAACTGTATTGTGACATAGTCGTCGTAGGACGGAAAATATAACCCGTTGTCCTAGGTGAGCGACGGAAAACGACGCGACGCGATGCGATGCGTTGCGATGCGATGCGACCAGTAATTCACGCGACGTGTGGCTTATGTAGCGTCGCATCGCGTCGCTTTCCATCACTCAAACCAGGACAAACGTGACGATGTCAATTATTCATTCCTATTCTTAAGTGTGGGGAAGTATATGGCAGTGTTACTAGAAAATTCATATTTTAAATACTTAGCTAAAAAATTCCATAAACGAAAAAGAAAGACAACAAATGTCATATATTTAGAACGAGTAAATTTGGAGAGTTTAATCATTTATATCCGAAATTAATGAAATAATCCACGTTGGTTTAAAGAGTATTGTGGCTTATTCACTTTCGATTATATCATTGCAGCTGTTAAACTCAGTATTAATAACTGAGCTATCAATAACTAATAAGTAATTTTCAAAAACCAAATTCTATTGAGGAGAGGCTGTTACCGACTTTAAGGTATGTTAATGAAAAAACAATGGTACTATATAGTTATTATTAGTTTTTATTTATTTAATAAACTATTGCGTAGCATAATTTGAATTGAAAAAAGCAATGGGGCGTCACGCTGTGTCGTGTCTCGTCGCGAACAAATCAAGTTCGCACTTCGTCGCGTCTTGTCGTAGACTGATTAACCCGGAAACGTAGGCCATACACAAATACAACTATTACTTGATATTTTCGCGTCGCGTCGCGTCGTGTCGCGTTGTCGCGTTTGTCGTTCACCTAGGACAACGGGTTACTTTGGTCGGGCATTCAAGACGATAAGAAGTCTACCTCGAGTGGCAGATAACCTATTCAAGGGAAGCGGTGAATATTTCATTATGTTTCAAGTCATATAATGTTTAAAAATTAAATTATCCGAGTTTATTATATATGTGTTTAGTGGGCTGAAGAAACGAGATTGAAGATTCTCAGTAGTGAGTTGTGGTTATCTGGTAAATAATTTTTTTTACACGCTATTATAACGCCATATTTTTTTTGTCTAATTTGACGTCTTCAAAAAAATTTACTATTAAATCTTGCAGTGAGCTTATTAATTAAGGCTAGTATCTTTTAACTATTCCATTGTCTGTAATATCCACTCAGAGGGAAAGTATCTTGTCATAAATATCTTATAAAATTATCTCTCGTAATTTGTGGGGTTATGTTACATCTCATATTATCCAATTCCAATTTTGTATATTATAATCATGAATTTCTGAAACATAGTAAATTCCGTACATCATATCCACCTTAAATTCTGTTGCGATATTTAGTATCTTCCTAAATTTTTACAATACTTATGGCATTATTCCATATCATTTAATAACTATACTATCCTTTATGAAAAGCTATTTCCAAAATAAATATATTCAGCATTTAAATTTTAGACTTACTTGTCTACCTATTATCGAGTCAAGGCCATTATACAGAGAGAGTCTGTAATTTGGAATAAATTAAATATCTCAAATACTAATTGTTTTTTTGAAAATTGCTCAGACCCGTCGATTAGTATTTCAAATTGTCCTTTTTGACATACAATAGTAATTTATACAGGGTGTTCCAATTTAGAGATATGACGTCATCGTTGATTCTCTTAAATGGCAACACTGTCATTTTGATAGCAATTTTGATAGGGTGTGTCAAGTTATACATAACTGCAAAATATCAAATTTTTATTCTCTACCATTTACAAGATAATAAAAAAATAACAAAGTTATGTCTGTAATTTGGAATAAAATCAATAATTCAAATACTAATTGTTTTTTTGAAAAATGCTCAGATCCGTCAATTAGTATTTCAAATTGTCATTTTTGACATATAATAATAATTATACATGTCATGTTTGACATATAATAATAATATACAGGGTGTACCAATTTAGAGATTTGACGACATTTGAATGACAACACTGTCATTTTGATAGCTATTTTGATAGAGTGTGTAAAGTTATAAATAACTGCAAAATTTCAAATTTTTATTCCCTACCATATACAAGTTAATAAAAAATAACAAAGTAATAAAAAACAAGTAATCAAATAATAATTGAATTTAATTATTTCAATTAAGCAAATGCTCATAATGTTGCCCTCAATTATTGTCAAATGGTCAATGGACAATATTATGAGAATTTCAAGCATTTGGTTAATTGAAATAATTAAATTTAAATAATGAATGGGTTGCATGTGTGAGCCCATACTATTGTAGTAAAGAAAAAAGAGAGACGTTCTCACAAACAATTTATTTTACCACTGACGACCGGTTTCGCTGTTTACAATTTGTACAGCAAATGATGCTGTAACAAAAATACGACTTTGCAGTAGTATTTGTTGAACGAAAAGGATAAGATGAAATGAGTGAAGGAAGGGTGATGAACTGATAATAGAAGTATGGAGAGACAGAGGCAAACTAAATAGAATTGGCTAGCAAGAGATGCAAGAGAACAACTTGACACTCAAGGATGGATACGGCTCGTTTGCATGCCTGTCGAAGAACAGTAGATCAAAGTAGATAGTGATGATAACTAAAAAGGGAAATATTAAGATAAAAATATGTGCTCAGAAAATAGATTAAATAAATATAATAATATAATAAAAATAGAAGAATATAAGAGATAAATACAATAGACTGAATTATGGGCGCCAGAAGTTGGGATAGACCAAACTCCCAGGTATCTTACACTGCTGTTAAATATTAAATATATTAAATTATTAAATTAAAAAATGGGAAAGAAAAAAAATAATTGATATACAAAAACAAATAAATATTTATTAAATATAACTACTTAGTTTTTGACAACCTCTGAGTTAGAAAAATACAAACTATGTAACTCTAAAATGACAATGGGAAATAATTACCTATCTAAGTATAAATATAATTACCTATTAAATTAGTATTGGAGTAGCTTTTCTAGGAAGCATGCCCCCAACTTACATCTAGGTTAAATGACAACCCTTCACCAAATGATAGTACGATTAAAATACGTACAGCAACGCTAACCTCTACAAACGAATGAACAATAATATAATTAAGGGAGGAGTATTCACAATGAATAATCTCCGTGACTCTCAAAGAGTTAAATAGGCACCAGCCTCATTAATGTGAACCTACGGTCTACTTGATATATAAAAATCAGTTGCTTCGACACTTAGTCACTAAAAAATATAACAAGTAAAATGGATAGCTATACAAAGGGAATAGAATCCAGGGATATAATTAAAAGTTGAATAAATGAATTTTAGTAAAAAGTTAAGCAAATAAGTTAAATTAATTATAATGATTGACTAAAGTACGTTAAAGTTATATGAGTAAGTTAATAAATTAGCAAATAAAGAGTAAAAATATATAAATTTAAATTGATAAGTGGAGACTAGCAAGGTTAGTAATAAAAAATATAAGGTTAATTAAGTAAATAAATGGTACAAGTAAATTTCAGGTAATATAATATAAAGGTAAAGAGAATCTCATATGGGGGAAAATATGATCTGAGCTCAAACCTCTTTGTCCAGAGAGTTTACCGGTTTGGGAAACACTATCAACTATTATAGATATATAAAAAATATACAATTTAAATATTGAAACCAAATATGTGCGAATAACTATAAAATTTAATGATCGAAATAAATGTCCTGTATATTATAAAAAAATTAATGTGGTGTAATGGTAGAAGTAACAATAAATTTGCAGATATTAAGTGTCCCAAAACAAACCCACTACGGTTCCCGAGAGTGTCCTTGCTACGGATGCCAAAATCTCTGGTAGTTGAATTAGCACAGGGATGGCGCTAGCTTGTACCAATTAAGATAAAGATGCCCTTCTGGGGTGCAAAGTGCAGAATACAAGGTTATGTGGGAGGTTCTCCAGGCTGGTCTCCAAATGACCTGGCTTGGCGTAGAACGGTTGCTCCCAGTTGTGAGGGGAGCTGACGGACTGGTTACGGTTTAGGAATTCACCCAAGTGGCTAAAGCAAACATGTCCCGTTTTACTTTCAATGTCAGAATCTAAGCAAAGGTCAAAGAGCCAAAGGAAAAAGAAATGAGATATCTTTTTCAGAATTAACAACAAAAAGAAGATAATTAGCAAAAACCCTGATGGATTTGACCTTGATTCACATTACAGACACATTAATTTGGGATTTAACTTTAAATTCAATATTTAATACAGAATATGATTTTTATCTGAAAAAATATGTCTATAAAGGGTATTTTTTTATTATTAAAAATGGTATGGGATAATGTAATGTGTTGTAGAATTTAAGAAAAATACTGGCTTTTGGAACGAAATTTAAGGTGGCTAGAATGCACACCATCTAATAGAATAGAGAATAATGAATGTAATCTGTAAAATTTGAATTCAATATTAAGAGGTTGACATAACCTCACAATTTAAATGATATAATTTGCAGGATATGTGACAAGATAATCTTCATCTGAGTGTATATTTTCGGGCCTTGGATATAATTAAAGATACTAAATTCAAAGAACAACTTCGATTCATAAATTTACAGAAATAAATTCAATAGGATTTTATATGACATGATGGCGGCCATATTCGTTCTTTTTTCTCAAACTTTTTAAAAGTAAAAAAAAATTCACCAGATGACATGACTTCAATTCCTCCGGGATCCCAAAACTTCGTCTCCTAGCTTCTCCAAAACACCACTAATAATTAGAAACTTGAAAACTAATAAATAGAAGCTTGAAACTATCGTATTAAAATTCCGTTATTTTTAATCAGCCACCTGCCACTTGTTTCCCGTTCCAGCTGACCAAGCGAAGTGTCAAATATTTCCCGTCGTTAGACGAGGAGCCTCACAGAACGAACTTACATGACAGTGAATGGTGTCTACTACCAACTGAAGAACTTATAGTTAAGTATTAGCCCACTAATAGTTAAGTATGACATCAGTCAAAGATTTATTTTAATTAGATCTTATTGTTTTTAAGTATCACTGAATGACAAACCGTTATTAAAATTTAAATAAAATAACTATAAAGATAATTAGAAGTTAACGGAATGTTAAATTCCCCTTCTACTCGTCGAAAAAAAATTTTAAGCAAAAATTTTTTTTTAATTTAAAATATTAATAACCAAGTGGTAATAATCTATCATTCTACGTTGATCCGCAAGATTGCAAGTAACCACAAATTAAGAATCAGGGAAAGAAAGATGATCACTACACCAAAACTATGAATCGCCAAAGATGACTAGAAGTCATATTAAAATGTCATCGACATTTTGTCTGCAACCCAAAACATAAGCTAAATAATGTACTAAAGTTCATAATGACAAATAAATGTCGAATTGGCACCAAATCCAAAATTGAACAATCTATGGACATCAAATTTATAAGGAGTATATCCAAGGACGAACAACCAGGCAAAGGTATGAGCCAATTCACACCATAACACAAGTAAATATACTAAAGTAGGACAAAATAAATCAAAACTAAAATCAGTGAAGAATCGAACACTTAATCCAAAATTGAACTACCAATGGACACCAGATTCATAATAGCATATCCAGAGAAGAACAATCAGGAATATTTATGGAACAATTCTCACCAGTGCCAAATAATACAAATAGAAAGCATATCAAAGTTATCCAAAAACTCATTAATCAAAATAAATGTGGAATCGGACACTTAATCCAAAGTCGGACTATCAATGGAGACCAGATTCATAAAGCATATCCACAGAAGGACGACCAGGAAGATTTATAGACCAATTCACACCAATACTAAATCACAGAAATTAATTAGGCCTATGTACAACCACAACCGGTAATTCGAGCCTATACAACCAAATAAACAAAATAAGTGAGGACTCGGACGCTTTATCCAAAATCGGACTATCAATGGACACCAGATTTATAGGAGCATAACCAAAGAAGAACGATCAGGAAGATTTGTGTACCAATTCTCACTAATACTATATAAACTAAATTAGGTCTATCGACTAAAGTAAGTCGTTGACTAACTAAAATTAGTCCGTGCTGTTGTTCACTAGCTATAGCATGTAGCTACAATAGATGCATGGGAATAAGAGATATTGATAACGTACCAATTGTAATAATAAAATCTAAATGGTGAATTTACAAGTTTTATGACACCATGATACATGATAGAAAAAAAATATGATGAGAACGAGCAACCAATTTTAAATAAAACTGTAGATTCATGCGTTCTCGCATACATAGTCTCGCATCCAGGAAATATTCCTGAATCTCAACCACAAACTAATGCCTAAGGAAAGAAGAGGGAATCTACTAAAATAAGCAATTCATTTGTCCAAACACCTCAAATACTAAAAGGAACCTACTATCTATATGGATAGTTAACAACAAACATACTATGAAGTACGGGACATAATATAAACTAAATATTTTCCTATCAAATGGTAAAAATGTAACCGGAATAATTGGACTAATTACACAAGGATGGTCAGAACCTGCTGCAGACATTTCCTGACCAGAAATATTTCGATGGATAACCATCTGCGTACTCTGTTATGAAAACATAGGCTACGAAATCGGATAGCAGTGATCAGTTGCTGAATTTCGAACCCACGCATTCACTAGGTTACCTAGGAACCCACATTACAGAGTATTGGCAGACTAGTTCTTAAGAAGAAATCCATACATACATCATAATTCCAAACTAATTCCAGAATCATACTGTGTAGGGCATAAGGATATAAATTATTATAAAGTATTTAGGATATCTGTGACAAATGTTGATAAAGTAAACCAATATCAAATTAAGAACCACCACATCTTTCCAATATGGCAAATCTAATAACAAGATAATAAAAGGTACATATAAAAAAATAGGATGTAACCAAATATCAAAAATACAACACACAACCTGAGATAAGTAGTGTATAATATTGTAGTTCCATAGTTCCATACCAAATATCAATATTAAACCAACGTACTTGTATGAGCCTACATATTCAAATATATAAATATACAATAATCAACAACCCTTCTATGCTAAGGGGGTAGGTGTACACACTAAAAAATACAAGTAAGTTATTATTAACTAGATAATCCAACTGGCAGGGTTAGTAATTAATAATGTTGATTCATAATAATTAAAGTGCAACATTAATAATGAAAAAAAATTGATAAGCTCATACATAAGAGTACTACATAAATAATTAACCTAATGATTCATAAATTGGAAGTCATCAAACAACAATGCCAAAAGATAAAAAATTGAGCTATGTACCTGCTTTATCTGGTGAATAAAATATTAAACTAAAATACCAAATCATAATAAGGATTGAGCTAAAGACAAATAGAGGACGAGATTGGATAGAGATTAGCTCAAACAACCCTATAAAGTTAATCTTCCGAAGATGAAGAATCACCCCTATTCATGGTGTTATCAGGCAGTAAATCCTTTATGTGAAATTGTCCAGTTCGTTTGTTAGTCGAATTGTCCTTCAATTCGTATACTAAAGGAGATATTACCTTCACAACCGTACAGGGAATATATTTCTGGCAAAATTTTGCCGAAATAGCATCACCCTTCTTGGACTTTACAAAGTTTCGCTTCAACACTCTATCTCCAACGAAGACTTGCAGATCTCTTTTCCTCAAGTTATACTGCTGCTGGTTCCTGAGATAGGAAGTTTTTAACTTCTTCCGAATGTCAGAAAAAATTTGAGGTAGAGTCTGGAGATCATCTAAGCGATGAAGGTTATCAGATATCTGAGGGAGATTTGTGGAAGTGTGTGAAATTGCACCAAAATAGTCACCAGATAAAGCAACATTTCTACCAAAATTGAGATATGCAGGAGAACATTGGGTACCTCATGGACAGAGGTCCTTATGGCTTGAGCTACGGAATGGATATATTGATCCCAAGCTCTGTGATCTGGAAATGTATAGGAATTTAGGGCTGTGACAATACTGCTATTCACTCTCTCAGTATGATTGGCTTGAGTATGGTAGGCAGCATTATCAAAGGTCTTCTGAACCTTATATTTAGTTAGAAGGTCTTTAAAAGCCTTCGACACAAACTGAGGACCATTGTCACATGACACAATTTGGGGAACACCAAACAATAAAAAGACTTGCTCCTTTAAATTTTTCAAAATTGCTGGAGTTGTGGCCTGACGAAGAGGACAATCTAAAGGAATTTTGGTGAAATAATCCACAACTACCAAGCAATAAGTATTACCCTTATAGCTACGAGGATAAAGTCCAATGAGATCCAACGAGATCATCTGCCAAGGAAAATTAATGTTCCTACAGGAACCCATGAGTCCAGCTTGTGGTAAATTACTGGGTTTACAAGTCGCACAACCTATACACTTAGAGGTATACCTTTTGATAGACTGGCGCATGCCAGGCCAACAATATAATTCGGCAATACGATGATAAGTTTTATAAAAACCAAAATGTCCAGCAGTAACTTCGTCATGAAACATACGTAAAATATTCTCCCTATTTGGCGTAGGTACAACTATTTTCCATTCTGACATATTGGATAAGGCCTCTATCGGACTTAAGATATGTTTGTAGAGTATATTGTTCTCTGCCTTAAATCAGGATAATTTTGTGGGTCTTGAGTGACCCTATCAATCATATTCTGATACCACTCGTCAGGAGTTAAGGTGGACAAATCTAAGACATTAAGATCATGGACACGGGAAAGAGCATCAGTAACCACTACACCGTTGGCCTTTCGATGAACAATCTTATATGAATAGGCAGCCAGTTTTACATATCCATCGGGAAAGTCTCTGAGATGGGTTTTTCATACTATGAAGCCATACCAAGGAACTATGGTCCGTAATTAGGGTGAAATTACGGCCCTCCAAATAATAACGAAATGCTTCTAACCCATGTATGATAGCTAAGAGTTCTTTCTCAGTGGTGGAATAGTTTTTCTGGGCCTTATTCAATTTCTTACTCGTGTAAGCTATGGGATGTTCCGAGCCATCTTTCAACTGGAACAATACGCCACCAGAAGCAGTATTAGAGCAATCAGTCATCAAATAAAAATGCTCATTAAAATTAGGTGACATCATGACTGGTGCGCTAGTTAAAGCATCTTTAACGCGCCTAAAAGCTTCATCGGCCTCAGGAGTCCAGGTAATGGTCTGCCCCTTTTTCCTGTTCTTCAAAAGATCAGTAAGAGGTGACAACAAGGTAGAGTACGAAGGTACAAACCGGCGATAATATCCACACATTCCCAATATCCTACGGACTTGGGTGGTGGTCTTAGGTATAGGAAAATTCTTAATAGCAACTATTTTCTCAGGATCAGTCCTTAGACCCTGATTATCAACAACATAACCCAAAAACTTAAGACTAGGACGACAAAACTGACACTTATCCAAATTAATCGTTAGATTAGCTTCCTTAAGACGTAAAAACAATTTATCTAAAATTTCCATATGAAGGGAAAAATCAGGAGTGACAACCAAAATATCGTCTAAATAATAGAAAACATAGGGCTCTAACTGAGGACCAATGACTAAATCCATCAGACGACACATTGTCTGAGGAGCAGAAACAAGACCAAAAGGCATGGTGACAAACTGGAATAATCCTTTACCACTGACAGCAAAAGCAGTATACTTCTTGCTCTCTTCACTCAGTGGGATCTGTAAGAAGGCCTTAGACAAATCAATCGAAGAGATGTATTTGGCATTCTGAAGTTTGCTCAAAATCACGTCGATTCGGGGAATTGGATAAGCATCCCTGTAAGTGGTGATACTGTTTAGTTTTCGACCATCAAAGCAGATCCTGAAGGTTCTTCTTCGTTAACCAGAGCGGAGAACAGTAGGACGACGTTGAATGTTCTATGATATTTAAAGCAAGCATCGAATCTACTTCTTTTTCTAAATCTGCCTGCCAGGCTTGAGGTATGGGATACTGATAAAATCTGAAAGGAGTAGGATTTCCCACCTCAATAGTGTGAGATATTAATGAAGTACGACCTAGTTGTGTCACTTGAAGAAATAGTAGTAAACTGAGAGATCATATCCTCCAATTGCCTTTGTTCAGAACTAGATAAACTGGAAAAATCATGAATAGCACTACGGGTAGACAGATTGAATTCTGATATGGAAAAAGAAAAATCAGAACAACTTAAGGTGCTATTAAAAGCATTGAAGAAGTCCATACCTAAAATTATAGAATTCTGTACAGAAGGAATAACATAAAATGTAATTTGCCTACATAAATTTGCCACTGTGATTTCAATTTGGAGTTTGCCTGTAATAGACTGAACTGTACCATCTGCTGTAGATACTTGCAAGGATGAAATGGGCATAATGGGAATATTAGCATTTTTCAATAAATTTAACGAATGTGCTCCTATCATCGAAATATTAGAGCCACTATCTAATAAAACTAAACACGATTGTCCTAAAATTTGAATAGGTAAATATGGCCTATTATCATTTTGTTTCTTAACTAATAGAGAATTAATATCTAAATCTAAAATATTTGGTTGGCTACAACCATTATCTGGAACTACTTCACCATCAAAATTATTATTATGATTAACACTACTAATTAAAGAAGAATTTGTGGATTTGTAACCCTGCGAATCATGCGAGTCCAACGTATCATGACTAAAAGTTAATTTCTGGACTGACTTTGATTTGTGGTGTGTGTTTTTTTCCTGAACGATGCCTTCTTCCCTTTCCGATTGGAAGATGGGTTTGAGTTGCTTGGTGTGCTTGGGCCAGCGGTCTCGTTTTCTGATGGGGTTTGATTCTCTGATTGGGAGGTGGACGGAGAAACGCTCAGGGGACTGACCTCCGATATTTCGTTTCCCGAACACTTGAAATAATTTCTTTTGAGGGTATTTTCCCTACCACAACCGTGGCAGAAAATACGAATTTGAGGGATACCACAATCATTGAACTTATGATTAGACTGGTGACAATTCCAGCAAACAACGGAACTAAAAACAGAAACATGTTCAGGGCCCTTATTTTGTCAAGAACGTTGTCTAAAGGAAGTTGGCTGAGAAGAAGAGTTAGAAGAGGGTCGAGATGAAGATGGAGGCTGAGAAGACCAGGATAACGTTTCCTCCAAACGTTTGCACTTTACAGTGAGATCATCAATACTCTGGATGTCCATAAGAGCTAACTGTTGATGGTAAAAAGGCAATAAACATTTTAAGAAGGTTTTTATTTTGGACAAATCAGATAAAGGAGTGTCTAAACGGCTACACATGCCTAAAATGGCGTTAATGAACAGAGTAACAGACTCCCCTGGTTTCTGCTTACGGTTTTTGATTTCATCCAAGAGATCATCCTGGTATGAGTAAGGAAGAAAATCTGACTTCAACTTGCGAACCAGATCAGACCAACAAGATAAATTACCTCTATTATTCATGAACCAGGTAAAAGCAGGACCGGTAAACAATTCAGCTGAAGCAGCAAACAAATTTTCTTCAGAGACACCTCTAGATACACGAAGACATTCAACCTTTTCTAAAAATGAAATCACATCATTGTGCTGTTTTTCACCGGAAAATGAAACACCCCATTTGTGTACTTGCATGGGTTTGGAGTATGTGAAACTAGAAACGACACTGACTGGAGCATTAGGAGTAGATGTGGCTATGGGGTTAACCTTAGAATCAAGCTCACCCTCCAATGTAAGGATTTTAAGAGAAACAGACTTTTTAAAAGGTTCCTGCTCTTCCGTAGTACACTGTAACAAGTGTACCCGGTCAGAAATATGAGTTAGACGAGATATTAATCGAGCATACTCAGTGTCCTGTACAGTTCCCCTAAACATATTTTCTTCGACAAGTTATCCAATGTTTCGGATATTCCTTTCCGTTGGTCCTCAAAAGGGATATGTACAGCCGAAAGTTGGGTGAAACTCCTATTGCCTGCTTCTTGCTTCAAAGCATCCCGCAGAAGATTGCGTTTTCTATCGACGGTTGCCGACTCCTCTGGTACTACGTCCCTAATTTTCAACTCATAGTCCAATTCGTCCACCAGAAGATGTTCAACTTTAAAAGCACACATGATGAAAGCAAAAATTATTGACAAGCAATCCAAAGGTCAGAAATACGAAATATACTTAAGTTTGTACGCAAAATATATAAGTACAGAAAAAATATTAGCAACACACCAACAAAATCAAAAATGGCCAGCAAAATATATATATATATATATATATATATATATATATATATATATATATATATATATATATATATATATATATATATATATATATATATTGATGCACGTTAAGTTGTGACTTCCGGTATACAGAAGAGGCTGTCCGACTTCCACCTTTTCTACTAGGAATTATTTTTTAAAAATTGTGTATTTGGTAAAAGGGGGGCTTATAAAATGGGTCTACCTATTGAGGGGAAAGGATTTACCAAAATAAATTTTGTATATATATACGTATATACCGAAGCGTACAGCATACGTTATGGCTTCCATATATAGGGTAGTTCAAGGTGCGTTGTCACTTCCAGCGGTGTTGTCATATTTTGGAAGTCACAACGACTCGTCTGCTGATTTACCTCTTACTTTAAGCGTAATGTGTGATCTTTTGAAACTTTTACTGTGAATACAGTTGTGAATGCAGTTCTATGTTTTAAAGTTGTCTATTTAAATTAAAAGATTGATATTCTTTTGATTAAACAGGTTTACAAAAAAAATACATTTCGGAATATTTGACGAAACCATATGACTAGGGGGTTTTTGGGGTCGCTGGTCACGAATCCGGGGTCCGCTGACCTCTATCACGTCAGGTAATGGTAATCTCAAGGTCAAATCAAGATAAACCGACAGTCGCTCTGAAAAAGTATATTAGGGGGTTTTTGTGGTCGCTGTTGACGAATTTGTGTCCGCTGACCTCTATCACGTCTAGATCAAGGTCATTTCGAGGTCAAATCAAGATAAATGGACACGATCGCTCTGAAAAAGTATATTAGGGGGTTTTTGGGGTCGCTGATCACAAAACTGGGGTCCGTTGAGCTCAACCGCGACAGGTAAAGGTCATTTCAAGGTCAAATCAGTTTTGTGGACTTGTCCTGATTTGGCCTTGAAATGACCATTACCTTACGTGGTAGAGCTCAACGGACCGCAGTTTTCATGATCAGTGACTCCAAAACCCCTATATTTTCAGAGCGATTGTGTCGATTTATGTTGATTTGACCTTGAACTAGACGTGATAGAGGTCAGCGGACTAATGATTCGTCATCAGCGACACCAAAAACGCCCTAATATACTTTCTCAGAGCGACTGTCGATTTATCTTGATTTGACTTTGAAATGACCTTTACCTGGCGTGAAAGAGGTGAGCGGACCCCGGATTCGTGATCAGCCACCCCAAAAACCCCCTTGTAACATGGTTTCGTCAAATAGTCCGAAATTTAGTTTTTTTTTGTAAACCTGTATTATTTATGATATGATTGATATTTATTTTACAAATACTAATATTTTATTATTGCTGCAAAATGGATTTTTTGGAATTAATTAAAAAAGTGTTATTAGTAAGTAATTTATTTATAAAAATTAAATCAAAAATTTTAATAAATAAATTTGAACTTATAGGAAATTTTAATATTTATTATTTTTCTTGATTAAATTTTGAATTTTAGATTTTATTACAGGCACCGTCCTTTTAATTTTTGATGTACCAATAATAATGTGTAATAAGAAAATTAAATGGCTAAATGCACCAGGTGGGGTTGAGCTGCTAAAAAGCTATCTAGATCCATCTTTTTAGAGCAGATTAGTCCCAGTCTGCTACTCGATACTATTGACTGTGCTTCTCCAGTTCTTTCTATCCTCTGTCTTTTTCTGCTAGTCTCTTAATTCCTGCCCTATATAAATTTTCCTTTACTTCCTGTAACCATTTATTCTAGTTCCTCCGCGTCTCCTTCTAACTCCGGGTTTCCATTGTAAAATTGAGTTTATAGTTGTTCCGCTACCTGCTCTCCATATATGCCCCAACCATCTAACACTGTGCTGAAATCTGAAAATCTGGAATAATATCTACCCGGGTCGAAACATTTTTTTTAATATATGAAAATAGTTATTTATGAAACAGTTCGTGAAGTATGCTTTTTACGAATGCACGTGATGTTTAGAGCACAAGCGACAACGGAGCGAGTGCTATACATCGCTTAAGTTCGCAAAAAGTACTTCACGCACAGTTTCATACAATATTTTATCTACGATAAACAAATAAAAAAACTGTAACTCTTCATCACTGGAATTCATTCCTATTCTACAATTTTTAGAACTTATTTAAACATTCTAATTTCTTTCAAACCACAAAACTGTCAATTTTTTTTGTAATTTATTGCTCATTATGTCATCACCATGACAACGCGAAAGTTAAGGATATTTGATTATATGAAAGTGTGTCAAAAACAGTGCGAAAAAGTAAATCCCGTTTAAAATACATTGTTACTTCACGCACACGTTATCCATTAAATAGATCGATGCAGATCGGCCTTATATCGGATCCTCTACTATTAGTCCGTTCGCTGACGGTAAAATATTGCAAAACCCATAAATTTTAAAAAACCGCTTAGATCAGGGGTGGGCAATTACTTTTAAGCGCGGGCCAAAATGAAAGTTTCAAAATGTCTCTCGGGCCGGAGGACTATACCGGATATGTACGCTGTGCCCACGCGAATTTTTTTGGTGTAGTTTATTCCCTGCCCAAGAAATAAATACTATAAGTATTATTTTAAAGCATTTGGACAAAGAAATTTGACTGTTAATAATTAGAAAATGGTAATAATAAATTGTCCTACTTGGGAATACATGCGAAAAACTTGTGCCCAGTAAAATATGTCACGTAATTGAAAAAAAAATGGTCATTATATTAAATCATAAGAAGATCCAGAAAAAGAACCAGATAAAAAATGAAGATATTGAGCAAGTGGACAAAATGAAATACTTACTTAGGAGTCTGGATTACGGAAGATTTAAATTCGAAATCATAAATTCGATCAAGAATAGAGCAATTGAGGGTAGACTTTTTGAAGATGAGGACATTTCTGAGTCACCAAAGACTCAATCTGCAAATCTGATATTAGTTGATAAAATGTTGTATATCCACTCTATTCTTTTTTATGGTGCCGAAGCTTGGATTGTTAATGCTGACTTAATGAGAAAGCCGGAAGCTTTTGAGATGTGGCTTTTTGGGAGAATTTATAAAATACCATGGACCGATCATATACGAACAAAATGATGTTGCACGAAATGGAAAGAGACAGAGAACTTTTGACCTCCATTAAAAGGAGACAGACAGCATATTTACGGCACATGCTCAGAAATGATATGTACGAGTTGTTCGAAGGAAAAAGGGGTCCTGGTAGACGACAAATATTCTGACTGAAAACATTTGAGACTGGACCGGGTTAAACACACAGACGCTTTTAAAAAAAGCAGAAAATAGAGACGAATTTGCAATGGTGTTTTAGCCAACCTTCATTAGTGGAGTCGGCGTTAGAAGAATAATAATAAATTAATGGTAATTAAATAAATCAGTTATTGAAAGATTTTATTTTCTTATTTATTTATATTTTAACGATACAAATTAATTTATATTGATACATATTTTGTAAATATACCTAATATTAAATAAAATTATAAAAAAAAAGACAAACATTAAACGTTAAAATTAATAGAATACTCATTATAAGTATAACTTCTATAATAGTTAATGCGAAACGTGAAATCGCGAATGTTCATGTGATATTATTTCTTCAAAATTGGGATCCAAATCACTTGTAGCAATCCTTAATACCGAGTGTAGATTTTCGTCAGTAATTTGTGATCGATATTTATTTTTCGTGGAAACCATCAACGAAAAAGTTCTTTCACAAATATATGTCGAACCAAATAAAACTAGGTATTTTTGAACATAGTTTAAAAAATGTTTAAAATGTTCTGTATTCAAAGCACCGTAGAAAGCACTCAATTCGTTTGATTGAACATTTTCTTTTAATAAATTATTTGCCTGTAAGTCAATTAATTCTAGCTGAATTTCAACAGGAGCTTCTTGCACATCGAAATTGAAAGGTTGACTAATTAATGACAAAGGTTTTTCAATAGCTTTGAAATCTTGAAATCTTCTTTGGAATTCAGTATGCAGGTCTTGTGTTACTAAACTATATTTAAGAAAATCAGAATTTTTCAATAATTCTCGTCGTGTTTGTAATGATGGGAAGTGGTTTAATATTTTTTTATTAAAGTTCTCAGCAAATAAGTTTAGTTTTATCATAAATGCTTTGACATTTGAGTGCATATTGAAAGCGAACTGGTTTTTCCCTTGTAAATTTACATTAAGTTCATTTAAATATTTTACAATATCTACAGAAAACGACAAATCGTTTAGCCATGCCTCATTTTGCAATTCAGGAAAATCATGTAGTTTTTCTTTTATCGACAAGAAGGATACTATTTCATCAAGCAAATATTGAAATCTGTCCAAAACTTTACCGATGCTAAGCCATCTCACCTCAGTGTAGTAAGGAATTTCGTAAAAGTCACTTTCAATTTCTTTCAAAAATTCAACAAACTGTCGATGATTTAAGGCACGTTCCCGGATAAAATTTACAACTTTTGTCACAACAGTAACGACGTGATTCAATTTTAAAACTTTTCTACATAACACGTCTTGATGAATAATGCAGTGTAAAAATAATATGTCTTGTTCTGGCTGCAACTGTTTTACTTTGTCGCTGATTCGTTTTAGTAAGCCCACATTTTTCCCTGTTAAACTAAGACAGCCATCCGTAGTGATGCTTACTATTTTGTTCCAAGGTAAATTTACTTTAACTAAACACTCTTCAACAGCGTTAAAGAAGTCTTCACCGGTAGTTGTATCTTTCATTGGATGCACACTAAGAAGTTCCTCGCGAATTTCACATTTTTTGTTAATGCCCCGAATAAATATTAATAATTGACTTGTGTCAGTAATATCGCAGGACTCATCCAACGCCAGAGAACAATATGTAAAATCAGCAATTATTGTTTTTAGCTGGTCGAGTAAATTTCCTGAAATATTTTCGATCCGTCGTACTATTGTTCTCCTTGACAGGCTTAAATTTTCAAAAATATGTTTTTTTTCAGGACAACATATCTCCGACACTTCTACCATGCACTGTTTAACAAATTCTGCTTCAGAAAAAGGTTTACATAACTTAGCAATTTTGTGTGCAATAACATAACTTGCTTGTGTGGTAGATTTCTCGATGTTACTTTGTTTGCTTAAAATATTTTGTTGTTTATTTAAGTTTTTTGCTAAGTCGTCTGCAGCATTTTTAAGTTCTTCTAAAGAAAACGATGCATATTTTGGATGTTTTGATGTAAAATGCCTCTTTAAATTATATTCCTTGAAAACAGCAATGGTTTAATGGCAAACTAAACAAATTGCTTTCTTACCAATGTTCGTAAAAAGGTATTTTTCTGTCCATGCTTCATTAAAATTTCTGCATTCCAAATCAACTTTTCTTTTTTTAGATTGTATCATTTTGCAAATGCTTACAAATAAATATTTTAATACAATAAAATAAAAACAATGTTTTCAAATTTTACTTACAAAATGTCCTCCACTTTTTCAATTTATTATATATTTGCAAAATAACACACACTGTATCAAAAGAAATATGAGGAGTAATAGGAAATACGACCAGTGCTAAATCAAAATAAACTTATACGCGTCTTTCGAAGTAGTTGTAAAACTTCGGCAAAAATCGGTAACAATGAATTTTATGCTGAAGTAGGTATTCCAAACAACCATACTTAATTCAGATTTAATAAATAAAGAATCATATTATTGGGACCAAAGTGCTGAGGTATTTAGATCATAAACTGTCAGTGATATGGTTGAAATAGATACCCAAACACCGAGTGCTTGTCTTGAGACCTTGAGAGTTAAATACGATTATTAATACCGAATAAACAATTATGAATCTCCGGGGATTTCCCTATATTTTAAAAGAAATTTAAAGTAAATAGTTACAATTAAACAGTTTTTAAAAATATAGTTAGCTAAGGCTGTTCGTAATTATAATACTCTCTATTATTTATATATTTAATAATTTATGTGAACACTATGCAAACTATTACTGTTGATTTCAACAAAATCACATAAAAGGGATTAAAAAGATTAGGTACTTGCGGGGTTTTTCAACGGGCCGGACAAAGTAAGCGAAAGGGCCGGACCCGGCCCGCGGGCCGGCTTTTGCCCACCCCTGTGCTATAGCCTTATTCTTTAACTATATCGCTGTAATAACATTGTTTCTAGACAGGTAAATTATCATTGTATACTGGGCGTACCAATCAAACTGGTTTTTTTTTCAATTTTCACAACACCCTGTGGAATATTCTAGCCTTTATACAATATTGAAATTAAAACCCAACTATAGCCCCAGGTTTTCTTAACGTTCTGTTTGTTATTCATTCGCTTATGTTGGATAATAAAAAAGTTAGGGACTTTAACAACTAAACATGTTCTTTATCAATACATGGTGTTTCTATTGAGTTTTTTTTTCAATTTTCACAACACCCTGTGGAATATTCTAGCCTTTATAAAATATTTAAATCAAAGCCTAACTATAGCTCCAGGTTTTATTAACATTCTGTTTTTTTATTCATTCGCTTACGTTGGATAATAAAAAGTTAAGGACTTTAACAACTAGCCATGTTCTTTATCGATACAGGTGTTTCTAAATATAAGTGCGACAAACTTTAAGGGGTAATTCTGCATGAAAAAATAATGATCGTTTACTTGATAAAGCTATGTCCGGAAATGCTTGCAAATATAAAATTCTTTTGCCAAACGATCATTATTTTTTCATGCAGAAATTACCCCTTAAAGTTTGTCGCACTTATATTTAGAAACACCTGTATCGATAAAGAACATGGCTAGTTGTTAAAGTCCTTAACTTTTTATTATCCAACGTAAGCGAATGAATAAAAAAACAGAATGTTAATAAAACCTGGAGCTATAGTTAGGCTTTGATTTAAATATTTTATAAAGGCTAGAATATTCCACAGGGTGTTGTGAAAATTGAGAAAAAAAACCCAGTTTGATTGGTACACCCGGTATACAATGAAAATTTACCTGTCTATCAACAATATTATCATAGCTATTTTGTTAAAGAATAAGGCTATAACATATTAAAAAAAATTACTTAAATCGGACAACAGGTTTGGGAGATACGAGACATCAAAAATTACCCATTTTTTTGGGGTGCCCGTTTTTCGTGCCGGTGAGTGTAGATTAAATTAGAAGTTCATTGTAAAAAAGGAAGTAAACAAAAACACGAGAAAAATGAATTTATATAAGTAAATAGGTAAGTAAATATTATAGATTAAAATAAGTACAGAAAATATATAATTATAGAGATATATAATCACTTATTGTACCTTCATTTAAGGCTAACTTTAAAAGTAAAGCAGATCTGCTATTATTCATGTTTAAAAACAAAAGGCACACAAAACACTAAGTACGATTAGGACCGCGAATCTACAACAGATAAATGTCTGGAAACCGTTACACAGGGTTGCCAAAAAACGGAAGTCACACCGAGCGGTGTGGTATACGGAAGACGCTACGCGTTGTGTACATAGCCTGTATAGTAGCACGGGAGCGACACTAGCGCTGGTGATATACCGTCGAACTAAAATCTGATCTTATGAGTATGTTAGATACGATATGACTTCCAGCGAAATTTTTAATATAAGCCTTCTGATACCATCTAGTAGCCAAATTCGTAAAAATATAGGCAAAACGTTGTGACTTCCGAAATCGGAAGTCATAACGGTATATATGAAGTAACAACGTATTACGAGAATCTACTTTGGAAGTCACATGGATACATGTATCAATATATATATATATATATATATATATATATATATATCAAATAAATAAAGTAAATAAGGTATAATCAAGTAAATATAGTACCTAAATATTGGAAAAAAAATTTTTTAGTTATTATACTTGTATTAGAAAAAAATATATATAAGTATTAACGATTAACTGTATGTACAACTACACCACTGGCTGAATGAGTAATTTTTGCAATAATTTCACTATTCACTATCAAGAATTTCACTATTTTTGGGTATAGAAGTCAAACTGGGGCCTTAAAGTACACTATTATCCAATATTCAAGCTTTCGGAAATGTTTATTTCCTTTCTCAAGAATTTCTACAATGCAATAAGATACAATTTAGAAAATATGTATGAAAGAATAAAAAAAATATTAATGAGTAACTTAACAGAATTTAGATTATAAAAGAATGTTGATTACAATACATAATTAAAAATACTATTACTAAAACGGCTGTTAAACATTTAAAAAAAAAACATAGAAACAATAAAAATTCTTCAGAAAACATTTTAGAAAATATGAGAAAGGAAATAAACATTTCCGAAAGCTTGAATATTGGATAATAGTGTACTTTAAGGCCCCAGTTTGACTTCTATACCCAAAAATAGTGAAATTCGTATTTCCTAATAAGTCAATTAAGATACTATTTGTATATATATATATATATATATATATATATATATATATATATATATATATATATATATATATATATATATATGTTAGTTACTTATACTTCGTTTCAAATTCAACCTAGAATGTAAGCTGTATGACAAAGCTATAAACGAGGTTTCAAAATCTCAACTAATTAATCGATACAGCAGTGACAGTGTACCTGTTAAGTATTAATAAATAATTAAAGACAAAAATAAATCAGAACAGAATGTATAAAAAGATATCAGAAGGGAATAATACAAAAAAAAATCAAATAAAAGAAAAAATGAACTAAAAGAACTACTTTCTTAGAACCTATAAGGTTCGTATTTGTTGAACGAAAAGGATAAGATAAAATGAGTGAAGGAAGGGCGATGAACTGATAATAAAAGTATGGAGAGACAGAGGCAAACTAAATAGAATTGGCTAGCAAGAAATGCAAGAGAACAACTTGACACTCAAGGATGGATACGGCTCGTTTGCATGCCTGTCGAAGAACAGTAGATCAAAGTAGATAGTGATGATAACTAAGAAGGGAAATATTAACACGTTCGCTATCAGGGGTGTATTTAGGTTTCGTCCTGCTGGACCTAACATAGATTATGACAAATTCACTAAGTAAAACCTTTTCTGATTGTAACTTACCTAATCTGAGATAAAAATATGCAATTCCTGTGGGATTTCTTGATGCGGCTCATATATGAGACGCTGGTCTATAGCATAACCGGTAATATTATAGACCATATGTCTCATATATGAGACATAAAAAAACTTACAACTTTAAATAAATTTAATTATATTTATGTCACAACAGAAATAAAATAAGGTATTCTGGTAAAAAAAAACAAAAAAAAACAAGAAACTAAAAAAAAACAAATCTGATGTGTGTGGTAAAAAAAACATTTACTGGTTGCCTTCGTGATACTCTTGAAAACATGGATCTACGCACGACCCAATCAATTGTCCAGATTTGTCTTTACATTTCTCGTAAACAAAGAATGTCAGGGTCCTTTTCTTTTTTGAGGAACAAATCCGACACCTTCTTCGTTTTTCTGCTTTTTTGGGATAAGTAGATGAAGGTTTTACCTGACTTTTCCTTGATGAAAGTGGAATTTGAAGATAGTCAAGTATCAGCTGCTCCCTGAATTCTAAGTACGTAATTTTTTTTCCTTAGCAACAGTATGCAAATAGGTACCATTCCATAAGCATACATCGACAAAATAATTTTAGATACCATCTAATAGTTTTTCTGGGTGTCGTATAATATGAGAGCATTTGGTCGCTTCTATCAACACGGACATACGTTATAGTCGACTACTACACTGGGTTTTTCTTGCTCTACTCCTCGTTTATTAGTTGTTTTTTGAGATCCAGGTCCATGCAATGTTGATATCATAAGCACATTGCGCTTGTCCTTCCACTTCAAAACCATCAAATTTTTCTTTTTTCTGAAAGTGCTCTCTCCTTTGCGTAATTTTTAGTCAATTACTACTTTTGGGTTTCCTTTCCGGTTTTTTCTCAATGTTCCTACCACATGAGTCTTGTTTTTATAAAGGAATTCTGCAAGTTTTACACTATTGTAATAATTATCTAAGTACAATGTGTGACCTTTTCCAAAATATCGCTCCGCAAGTTTTGTAACTACAGCTTGTGCATGGCCAATCTCATTGTTCACTGTGTCCTTTCCGGTATACACTAGACACTCCAAAACAAAGCCCTCTGGGGTGCAAAGTTCATACAGCTTTATTCCGTATTTCGCACTCTTATTGGGAATATATTGGCGAAATATTAATCGTCCACGCCAAAGCAGCAAGGCTTCGTCTAAGGAGAGATCTCTTCCAGGATATAAAACTTTACGCATGTTTTCAAAAACATGGTCTGCAACTTTTTCAATTTTGTGCAAACGGGAAGTTTTTATATCATCTTTCTTGGTAAAACACAAACACCGTAGAATCTGTTCGAATCTATTCCTCGACATGATATTTCCAAATATTGGGTGGGAATATAGTGGATTCGTACTCCAGTAGCACTTAATGTTTGGCATTTTTATGTTTCCCATTAGCATGCATAATGCGAGAAAACGGCGGAATTCATGGGGAGTAGTTGGTTTCCATTTATTCATTGTAGAATGCTTCGGTATTACATTACCAATAACTGACAGTGCACGTAAATTAATCCACTCGCAAATTGTTTGAAACAAGTCGTCATCAAACAATAGTTCAAATATATCTTTGGGAGTACATTCTTTTGATATATCTATTTTCAAACGTTTAATTTCTGAAAAATCAAACACCTCCGGTTCATCGTCGATTTCGAGCCAGTCGCTGTCATTTTGATTATTTACTGGTGCACTGTCCATTTCAGGAACATTTTCATCAAGGTCACTAACTGCTTCATCACTGGTATGTTCCGAGTCACTAACTGGATTTTATTCTACACTAGAACCCGATTCTGATGAAGGCTTGTAGCTACTGCCGGAATCTAAAAACATTTCAGGAATTTCATCAGGTTCTAGTATATCAGAAAGACTGTCATCATTTTCTGAGTTCATAATTCGGGCCGCCTCTTCTTGAAGCTCCTTCTCTGTTAGAATAGTTCTTTTATACATCACAGCAAAACCCTGAAAAAGTTATTCTCTAGCAACATTCAAAGGGGTTTTACTACGTATGTTACGTGTAAATATGAAATAACAATACGAAGCTTCTTACCTACAAAATCTAGTAATCGCAACAGCATATGTACAAAATCTTTATTTAGAGACTATGCGGTTCATATATATGACGACTTTTTTTAGGCTTATTACTACTATTTAGAATTGGCAATAAAATAATAAGCTGGTGTAGTATTTTATTTTAGTAAACACAGCCTTTTATGATTTTCTTTCTTTGAAATAGACCATGCACCTGAAATAAGAAATATTTCGTAACATAACCTTACTTTTCAAGTTTAGACCGACAGCGTTTTGTTTTATTTGTAGTAATAATCGTTGTATTGTAGTGGAATATCATACAAAATACCATACATAATACTAGGTAAAACAAACATACTTACATGGACTAAAAACAACAAAAAAACACAGCACACTTCAGAGACAATGTTACACACGTGCTCACTAAATTTATACTAAACGGTAGGAGCTGCACACAGACCATCTGACTCATATATGCGCCGCACTTTTCTATAGACCACGTCCAAAACGCAATACGCTATCTGCGAACGTAACTATTTTATTCGACATTTCGAGCGGTGGGATCTCCGGCTCAAATGTGTGACGCTGGTCTGTGCGAAAAATCCGTGTGGCTCATATATGAGCCGCTTGGTAGCGAATGTGTTAAGATAAAAATATGTGCTCAGAAAATAGATTAAATAAATATAATAATATAATAAAAATAGAAGAATATAGGAGATAAATACAATAGACTGAATTATGGGCGCCAGAAGTTGGGATAGACCAAACTCCCAGGTATCTTACACTGCTGTTAAATATTAAATATATTAAATTATTAAATTCAAAAATGGGAAAGAAAAAAAATAATTGATAAACAAAAACAAATAAATATTTATTAAATATAACTACTTAGATTTTGACAACCTCTGAGTTAGAAAAATACAAACGATGTAACTCTAAAATGACAATGGGAAATAATTACCTATCTAAGTATAAATATAATTACCTATTAAATTAGTATTGGAGTAGCTTTTCTAGGAAGCATACCCCCAACTTACATCTAGGTTAAATGACAACCCTTCACCAAATGATAGTACGATTAAAATACGTACAGCAACGCTAAACTCTACAAACAAATGAACAATAATATAATTAAGGGAGGATTATTCACAATGAATAATCTCCGTGACTCTCAAAGAGTTAAATAGGCACCAGCCTCATTAATGTGAACCTACGGTCTACTTGATATATAAAAATCAGTTGCTTCGACACGTAGTCACTAAAAAATATAACAAGTAAAATGGATAGCTATTCAAAGGGAATAGCGTCCAGGGATATAATTAAAAGTTGAATAAATGAATTTAAGTAAAAAGTTAAGCAAATAAGTTAAATTAATTATAATGATTGACTAAAGTACTTTAAAGTTATATGAGTAAGTTAATAAATTAGCAAATAAAGAGTAAAAATATATAAATTTAAATTGATAAGTGGAGACTAGCAAGGTTAGTAATAAAAAATATAAAGTTAATTAAGTAAATAAATGGTACAAGTATATTTCAGGTAATATAATATAAAGGTAAAGAGAATCTCATATGGGGGAAAAGATGATCTGAGCCCAAACCTCGTTGACCAGAGAGTTTACCGGTTTGGGGAATACTATCAACTATTATAGATATATAAAAAAATATGCAATTTAAATATTGAAACCAAATATGTGCGAATAACTATAAAACTTAATGATCGACATAAATGTCCTGAATATTATAAAAAAATTAATGTGGTGTAATGGTAGAAGTAACAATAAATTTGCAGATACCAAGTGTCCCAAAACAAACCCACTATGGTTCCCAAGAGTGCCCTTGCTACGGATTCCAAAATCCCTGGTAGTTGAATTAGCACAGGGATGGCGCTAGCTTGTACCAATTAAGATAAAGATGCCCTTCTGGGGTGCAAAGTGCAGAATACAAGGTTATGTGGGAGGTTCTCCAGGCTGGTCTCCAAATGACCTGGCTTGGCGTAGAACGGTTGCTCCCAGTTGTGAGGGGAGCTGACGGACTGGTTACGGTTTAGGAATTCACCCAAGTGACTTAAACAAACATGTCCCGTTTTACTTTCAATGTCAGAATCTAAGCAAAGGTCAAAGAGCCAAAGGAAAAAGAAATGAGATATCTTTTTTCAGAATTAACAACAAAAAGAAGATAATTAGCAGAAACCCTGATGGATTTGACCTTGATTCACATTACAGACAGATTAATTTGGGATTTAACTTTAAATCCAATATTTAATACAGCATATGATTTTTATCTGAAAAAATATGTCTATAAAGGGTATTTTTTTTATTGTTAAAAATGGTATGGGATAATGTAATGTGTTGTAGAATTTAAGAAAAATAGGTACTGGCTTTTGGAACGAAATTTAAGGTGGCTAGAATGCACACAATCTAATAGAATAGAGAATAATGAATGTAATCTGTAAAATTTGACCATTCCAGGTCACGTGACTTTCGACACCGTTGCTGAGGGGCAAAAATTGTGTTTTTGGTGTTATTTTTGCTATTTTCTCAGTTTATTATAAAAAATCTGTGGTTTTAACTACAAAAATTTCAAATATTGGATATAGGACACCCTCGTAGGGGATGCAAAAACCCGGTATAATCAGAAAATCAGTTTTCTTGGCCCATATCGTCGTTTTGTTTACAGTGTATTGTGATTATAGTGATTTAAAACATTTCGGTCTTTAAATGCGGCTGGTATTATAAAAAAACTTACTTTATCTCTTTTACCTTTACTGGACCACTTTCAAACTGAACAAAACGCTGGTATTTTAATCATATTCTTAAATTAAACAATGGTTTTCTACACTTAACCTAGTTTGTTTACAATATTTTGCCCATCAGTCGTTGTCAAATGACGTCTCCCTGGAATGGTCTATTTGACATAACCTCACAATTTAAATGATATAATTTACACTTACAGGATATGTGACAAGATAATCTTCATCTGAGTGTATATTTTCGGGCCTTGGATATAATTAAAGATACTAAATTCAAAGAACAACTTCGATTCATAAATTTACAGAAATAAATTCAATAGGATTTTATATGACATGATGGCGGCCATACTCGTTCTTTTTTCTCAAACTTTTTAAAAGTAAAAAAAATTCACCAGATGACATAACTTCAATTCCTCCGGGATCCCAAAACTTCGTCTCCTAGCTTCTCCAAAACACCACTAATAATTAGAAACTTGAAAACTAATACATAAATAGAAGCTTGAAACTATCGTATTAAAATTCCGTTATTTTCAATCAGCCACCTGCCACTTGTTTCCCGTTCGCATGATTTGAGTTTCCACTACCCTAACAACACACAACATTCCAGGAATGTACTACCAAAGTTCTATCAATATTTGAATGTCCTGGACATTTAGGGAACATTCGGTGAACATCTGATTAAATTATTCCTGGAATGTTACCATAAGACATTCTGTGAACATACTACCAATGTTCCTATATGTTCATTTTCAAATTCACGGCGCATGTATTTATGCATGGTGCTTAGAGAGGGCATCACGTGACTAAAAACGACCAATGACCTCACTTCGGACTTCGGCCATCTTGGCATGCATCTTCTTGGGCTTGGCCATCTTGCCGTGCGTGATCGTTGTTTGTTTTTATTTGTGCTTTTTAAGAATATTTTTTAATTCGGATACTTTTATAATAACTTTAATAGTACCTATTATTAACATAGTGCATAAAATCAGTTGGAGTAGCAGAAGCAATGTAGATAAAAAATCTGCAGGAATAACGTTTCAAAGGTTAGTATATGCAAATATGTAAACAAAGGCATGCCCCTATTTCAGAAAATATCCATTTATTATTTTAATAATTAAGCCACAAACTTGCTTATTCCTAACTAAAATAGTAAATAGAGATAATGGGTGCGTTCGGACGACCATATCGGCTGGCTGTCAGCAGAAATCGGCTGAGTGGTTGCATCCAGCCGTGATAGGGAAAGCTTAGTAAATCTCTCAGCGGCTGACTTCCAGCGGTGACGTCTGACAGCTACTGCTGGCTCAGCTGTCCAGCCGCTGTGGTCGTCCGAACGCACCCAATAACAAACGGATTATTTGTAAAATTAAATTTTTTTTTGCTAATGTATGCGTTTATAAACAGGATGGTAGACCACACACTATAATAGTACCAACTAATGAATACACAGTATGAATAGTATAGTCGGTTCGCTAAACTTAGTCTCAGACACAACTGGCTAGTGATTTTAGTAAATAATTTTGACAATTTGGTAAAATTGGCAAAAAAAGAATAACTAAATAGTTAGTAATTTTGGCAAAATTGGCCAAAAACAAAAAAATTACCTACTAAAATCACTACCCAGTTGTGTCTAGGGAAACGACTATACTAATAAACAATTTCTAAGCTGCTTTTTATAATATTTTGTTAGTTTATTAATCATATTTTTTATTTAAAATTAAAATTTGTTTATAATGCTCAGTAATGCATATATTTTGTATTTTTAGCTTTCCAGAAGATCCTGCGAAGAAGGCATGAAGTATTGATCAGATTTGTTAATAGAGCAGTATGTTCAAAACATTTTTTAGAAAAAGATATTGACAGAACTTCACTTTCAACTGTTCGTTTGAGAGACTGTGCTGTTCCAATAGCTTATATCACACAGGTAATATGCTTAACCCAATTAATAATACAATTACAATATGCAGTTGGAAAAATTAAAGAATAGGGCTTTTCATTTACAGTCATTTGTTTCGAGCTTCTGTCATATGTCGTATAATCCGTGTTGTATTAATATTATACACAGATTATATAACATATGACAGAAGCTCGAAACAAATGACAATCGATGAAAAGCCCTATAGGGCTTTGTTCATTGTCATTTGATTCGAGCTTCTGTCGTGTGTCACATATATTAGTATATCTACGTCATACGTCTTTGGTTTGTATCATTGGTTATATCAATAACGTATGACGTAGATATATTAATATTATGTGACACATGACAGAAGCTCGAAACAAATGACTGTGAAAGAAAAGCCCTATAACCATGAACGATCACATCAATCACTTATTTTTTATTTGCTGTCTTTTTCTATAAATCACAAACGTTTGTTATAGAAAAAGATCATCATCATCATAATTGGCTCGACAGCCCTTTCTGGGTCTTGGCCTGTTCCAGGATTCTTCTCCACTCTGATCTGTTTCGTGCTTTTTTTCTCCAGTTTTTTATTTTTAAGGTTTTTATATCATTTTCTATTTGTTCTAAAATAGAAAAAGATAGCAAATACAAAATAAGTGATTGATGTGATCGGTTATGAGTATAGGGCTTTTCATTCACAGTCATTTGTTTCGAGCTTTTGTCATGTGTCACATAATATTAATATATCTACGACATACGTTATTGGTATATACAATAATACAAACCAAAGACATATGACGTAGATATATTAATATTATGTGACACATGACAGAACCTCGAAACAAATGACAATCGATGAAAAGCCCTATTCTTTCATTTTTCCAACTGTAGATACCGTTGCTCTTCATTATCTACATCAGAGATCTAAGTTGACATTGTTGCCCAATTACAAAAAAATTTTGAATTCATTTTAAGTCCAATATATCACATAATTATTGCGAAGTAGATTATACAAGAAAACAGATTAATATTGAATGTAAATAAATAAAAACATCAGAAATAGAAAACAAGAATTAAGTTATAATCTTAAGTTAAAGTAAATAATAAAAACAATAAATATAATAAAACAAAATACTTATTTGTTTGTGAAAAAGCTATTTCTTTGTGGCATTTTTGTAATTATTGTAACTATTTTAATGGGGAAATAAGCCACAATTTACTTGAAAAAATAACTTTATTATGGTTTCTACTTCTACATCCGACGTCGTTGTCAAAATACAAAATGTTTTATTATTTTCTTTATTAAATATTATTTATTATTTATTTAAATATTATTTAATTTATTATTTATTTTATTATTATTATTATTTATGCATATTATTACCTGTAAATATTTCTTCTGATTGTTAATTGTAAAGGATAGAAAAATTACCATTTATTTTATTTTCTTTTAGAATCAACTGAGAGAAGTGGTCTACAAAAAACCAGGAAGGAAATGGAATATGTGGCTATGAAAGGCAAAAGAAAGGTTTACAAAGCAAATGTGACACATTTTTTTATAGGAATATCAGTAAATTACATTAAAAAAATGTATGAAAAGATTTTTTGCAATAAAAATGTTTATATTTATCAAGGATGTATTATTTTGTATGGCCACATATCGTCAGTGATTTGACAATACCTCCTATCTGTTTTTTCATGAGATTTGTAAGATAGACTAAAAACTTGGCCACATCCTGTTTTCATATATTTTTTGACTTGTTTTGCAGTAAATTTAACTATCTATTTACTACAAAACAAGTCAGAACTTACGTATGAAAACAGGAGGTGACCTTAAAAAATGTTTTTCGTCTCCTGCAAACCTCATGAAAAAAGATATAGGAGGTATTGTCACATCACTGACGATATATTTCAGAGAATGTCTAAAAAATATACTGTGAATGTTCAAAGAACGTTCGTAGACATTCATGGAATGTTCCAACAAGACATTTAGTCTGAAAAATATACTGTGAATGTCCAAAGAACATTCATGGAATGTTCCAACATTCATGGAATGTCCCAACAAGACATTCAGTCTAAAAAATATACTGTGAATGTCCAAAGAACATTCGTATACATTCATGGAATGTTCCAACAAGACATTCAGTCTAAAACATATACTGTCAATGTCCAAAGAACATTCGTAGACATTCATGGAATGTTCCAACAGAACATTCTAAGAATATTTAAAATGCTGACACAGCACTTTCCTGGGACTTTCCAGGGACATTCGTGTGCATTTGGGGACATTCCAGGAATGTTTTCAATGTCCTGTGAGTACATTCTAGGTACATTCCTGGAATGTTTTGTGTTATTAGGGTAGACTTGTGTTATGGACGGATTTTACGGGCTGTGATTGGTCGTATTCAAATCAAGGACATTGACTGCGTTCACCAGATGCAAACACATTCACAAATGTTTGCGCTTTGATTCTAAACTTGTTGACAGCGTACTGAACGGTTGGTTGTTTAGGTTAAAATTTGACATTTTGCTTGCTTGCTTTGAACGTAACCTAAAATAAATTTTCTCAATAAATACGTTTTTGAATTTATTTTTTTTATTAAAGGAAAAAAGAAAATTTATTTAATAGATAATAACGTAGCAGAATGTCTTCAGTAGCCTTTATTTTATATATAAAACCCTTATCAATATATTTTACAATATATACAATTTAAATTCCCGCCATATTTCAACACGTTTGCAAAGTTCAACTTAAATATCTTATGTTTGCAAAAATGGCGACCGCTTTCCAAACATGTTTGACGTTAGCAAGTCGTTCAGAACCATAAAGCGCAAACTGATTGCCAACGTTTGCATCTGGTGAACGCGCCCAATATCTGTTCTCTCTCGTTTGTTGCAGTTTTAAGGTTATACCACAGATCACCTACCTCCTCTAGATGTTTCACGATAACGCTTTGGTTAAATATGAAAAACAGCGCTCCATGCCGCTTGTATCGGAACTAATGCAAGCGGGAATTTCAAAATGTAATTTTGGTGGGAAGAAAATGTTAGGTTAAAATATTTGTATAGTTTAAAAAAAATAATTTGGTTTTAAAATATGCAAATTATTTTTAATTTCAAATATACAAAATATCATTTGGGAAAAAATAAGACATGACAACGTATTTTTATTTATTTATTTAATACCAGCAAAACCACTTTGTATATACTTTTTTACAAGTCGTATCTTTACAAATGAAATTATTAATAGTTATCTTCCAAATTGAGTTCCAAATACTTCGACAAAAGGGTATCTCAAATGATTGAAACATGTGTGCATCTCTACTTGTTGAAGGACTTCCATAAGAGTGCGTTACGTAGGGGGGGGGGGAGTTAAAAATCTTCAAAAATCGCGTTATGTAATACTTGAACGCTCCCAAAGTGAATATATTAACATCAATATTTACCTTGAAAACAAGCTTCATATAATCATTTGGATAAGTTCTTAGAACTCTAAAATTTACTTTATTAATATTTTCATATTTTTTGACAATTTTGAGCATCTTGTGTTGTTAACTTAGCTCAAATCACTGCATTAAATGCGCCATCCTTTCCAATTATTTCGGAAAAATTAACCACCTTATACTCAAATGAGTCTGGGAGGAAGCTTTAAAAATTTACAAAATATAGGAAGCAAACAGAAAGTAATTTGTTTTTTTTATAAATATTACTATCTGTAAACGTTCCATAACTTTTGCTGGAAATAATATGGCTGTTTAAAAATGAATACAATAAACACGTATAAACGTATAAAATAGTCTCAAAATCCAAGATTAATAACTAAAATATCAATATTTTTCTTTTGTATAACATAAACACACTGCATAAACCAAAACAAACGAGAAAACAGTATGATTGACGTTTCTTTTAAATGTCATCAAATATGTCATTGATTTGAATACGACCAATCACAGCCCGTAAAATCCGTCCATAACACAAGTCTAGTGGAAACGATAGAGTTATATATTAGCATAGAGCATTGATTTATATATTAGCATAGAGAGAGTGTCATTCAGAGCGAAGTGACGACACCATCTTTTTTATTTGGATTAGTGCTGTTTCACTCTTACGCATAGTAAAGCTGCTACAGTTGTCCTCCTCTTCCGTGCCTATATTCACACTGAATGTCATCATAGATTTTCGATACAATGTGTTAGAAAGAGATGCAGCAAACCAGTCCATGAGATCTTGTCGTCAGGAAGCGCGGAAGGTAGGTTCCCTCTATGTTAATATATACCTCTATGGCATAGAGAGAGTGTCATTCAGAGCGAAGTGACGACACCATCTTTTTTATTTGGATTAGTGCTGTTTCACTCTTAAGGCTGTATGACACTATGCAGTTTCTTGTATCATTTCTAATATCGTTTCTAATATCGTTTCTTGTATCATTTCTTGTACGTACATTTGTGCCCTGTATGACACTATGCAAGTTCTTGTATAGAAAACTGTATGAAATTCGGCACGTGATTGGTCGATATTTTGTTTGTCACCCCGTGTCACGTTATGGTAGTACTTCATCTACATCTACAGCTGATTTTAAGGATTTTATAAAATTTATAAACTTTTAATTAACATTTTAATGTTAACCAGAATTTTACGTTGCCTGTTTGAGCAGGTTGATTATTTGTGTTTTTATTTTGTTTTGATATATTTGTGCTAAAATATTTGCATTAGAATTATCTTCAGTTTGATCCAAATTAGGAGCTATTGTATTTTGTAAAAAATTATGCACCATGAAACCTAAAGGGTACCCCCCGTTAAGATAGGCAAAATGCCCTCACTCTCAGAATTCAATTTTTTAAATTGTTTTACGTTCTGTGCAATTAAAAATGAGATAACGCGGATTTTTAGCTCGCCACCCCCCTTACTCCTCCCCCCACAGCCAAAAACGTAGATATTTAGATTTAATTTTATTTAGTTGGGTTGTAATTGATTTAAAAATTTCAAAAAATTCACACGTGTAGCTGAGGCTTTTACAAAACATGTCCATTTTTTATGGACCCTTAGGTCGAGTGTACATAACCTCAAATTTTTTTAAAACTTTTTTAAAACCTATAACTTTTTTTTGGAGGGGGCTGCAGGTCCAATTTTTTTTGCATTTTGTGTATTTTATCAAAAGCTATCTTTCTGATTTTTTTCAGATTTTTCCGTCAGGTGCGCCATCTTGAAAAATCCGGAAAACTGTTTTTTAGGGGGTTTTTACATAGATCAACTCAAGGTTTTGTTAATAGATTATGTATAATTTGAAATAAATGAGTATTTTAGGATTATCAAAAATTGGACAAAACACCTTTAAACCCCCCAAAAACCATGATTTTTTAAGTTATGTAAGGGTTTTTGCGGGCTTAATGATATTTTTGGAGACCTTTACAGCCTGAATATTTTTTTTCATTTTTTTACTTTATATGTGATTAAAAAATAAGACTAATCGCATTTTTAGCCCACCACCCCCTCCCCCTGCCCCCACAAAAACGTTAATTTTTTTTTTTTTTTTGTTTAAAGTTGCAATTAATTTAAAATTTTTATGAGGCTTCTACAAAACATAGGTAGGTCGAGTGTACAATACATATAACCTCAAAATTCCTTTTTTATTTTTTTAGAACGTATGTATTTTCGACTTCCAATCGATATTTTTTTAAAACGTCCAATGAATATTGTACATCTCTCTCTCGCGGACGGCCGCTTCAATATATGCTTCATGTATTCATACATGCGCTCATTTTTAATTATTAAAAATAATAGTTAGTAATAAAATAATGACAAAAATTTATTTAGGCTATTGCAGGGTGGGCTTTAAAATTTGAGTTGGTCACTTTATGACTTTCATAATAATAATTTTTAATCGAGTTATTAAGCCTTGAAAATGGCCATTTTCGCGTTTTTCAAATGTGAAATTGCATGTAACTCGGCAACAGTCAATTTTATAGAAAAATCACAAGATACCTTTTTTGCTCAGCTTGATCCAGAGAATCTAAAACAAATTTGTCCGAAGTGAAAAAATTTATTTTTTGAATTCGTTTAAAAAAATGTTTAAAACAACTTTCCGACCGCGGTACTGCCTGGCACCTTGTGAATTTGTTATACGGACCTGTTTTTGAGTAAGTTTGTGCAAAAAAATTAATCGGAATAATTTACCTAACGGGACAAGTATACAGCGTGGACTATTTGCATTATGAGCCAAACGTAGATGGTTTGTAAAATACACTAAACACAAAAAAAAATTAGCAGCCATCGCCAAAAAAAGTTATACGTACCTATTAAAAAATAAAAAAAAATGAGGTTATAATATGTACACTCGACCTTCGGGTCCATAAAAATAGATGTTCTGTAAAAGCCTCAGCTGTGCGTGTGAATTTTTTGTAATTTATAATTTAATAATTACTAACTATTCTAAATGCGAAATAAGCCACAATTTAACTAAAAAATGATTTTTTCTACAACCGTGTTAAAAATGCAATTTTTAGCACTCCATACGTGCGTTAAAAATGCTACTTTAAGACACTAGTGCTTTAAAATATTTTTAAGGCACTGCAGTTCGTATTGACCGTATAGACAATTTTGATATAATGTCAAAAAAATATAAAAATGGAATGTCAGTCACGTTGAAGTAAAAGTTTTTGTAGATATTGTCCTGTAATTACGTTTGTAGAAAAAATATTGTATGATATGCGTGTTAAAAAGTACATTTTTAAGGCACTCATGTGAATTGCAGAATTTGCTATCGCTCATTCTGCAAACTTTCACATGCGTGCCTTAAACGGGTACTTTTAACACTTATATCATAAATAACTATTATTAACGTTTCGACGTCCACCACGGACGTCGTGGTCAAAATATAAAATATTAATAAATTAAACAAAAATGTTGCTTGGTAAAAAAATCTTCAATTAATTTAATTTAATCTGACTTATTTATATAGATCGTCCCAAACCATTTTTTCAGTGCGTCACAGATTATCGAATTCTCTCTATCGCATTACAGATGGAAAATAAAATCATTTTTTAGTTAAATTGTGGCTTATTTCCCATTTAGAATAGTTAATTACAAAAATGCCACAAATAAATAGCTTCAGAACAACATTAATAATTTAGTTGCAAACCAACTTAAAAAAAAAATCGAAAAATTGATATTTTTGGCTGTGGGGGAGGGGGAATAGGGGAAGTGGGATAAAATTGCGATGAGTCCTAAATTTTTAAAATCATATAGAACGTAAAAAAATAAAAAAAAAATATTCAAGCTGTATCGACCTCAAAAAATATAATTAGACCCGCAAAAATCCTACAAAACTTTAAACAAACATGGTTTTGGGGGATTTAAAAGTGTTTCGCCCAATTTTTGAATATCCTAATATACTCAGTTATTTCAACTTATACGTAATCTATTAACAAAAATTTGAGTTGAATTATGTTGCAGTCTATAAAATGGAGAAAATCCCCAAAACCCCCTAAAAAAACAGTTTTCCGGATTTTTCAAGATGGCGCACCTGACGGAAAAATATGAAAAAAATTAGAGAGATAGCTTTTGATAAAATACACAAAATGCAAAAAAAATTGGACCTGCAGCCCCCTTCAAAAAAAAGTTATAGGTTTTAAAAAGTTAAAAAAAAATTTGAGGTTATGTACACTCGACCTAAGGGTCCATAAAAAATGGACATGTTTTGTAAAAGCTTTAGCTACACGTGTGAATTTTTTGAAATTTTTAAATCAATTGCAACCCAACTAAAAAAAATTCAATCTAAAAATCTACGTTTTTGGCTGTGGGGGGAGGAGTAAGGGGGGGTGGCGAGCTAAAAATCCGCGTTATCTCATTTTCTAATTGCACAGAACGTAAAAAAATTTAAAAATTGAATTCTAAGAGTGAGGGCATTTTGCCTATCTTAACGGGGGGTACCCTTTATAGTTTGAACTTTACTAGGAGCTAAATATATGGTTATTAGTAGAACAGTAGTCCATACCAAACGGTATATTAAGTATCAATATAAGATTTATAAATAATACATACAAAAACACAAATAAATTCATCAATACATGGTCCCATTTTCATTTCAGCCGCCATTATGAGTAAGTAATTATGACATTTTAGATGTTTTACCAGCAGGTTTTACGTTTTTGCTCTTTGCGCAGAAATTGGCGCAGTTCTTGTACAAGAATTTGTGTCTGACTCAAATTCTTGTATCGTTTCTGATATCGTTTCTTGTATCTGTGTATGACACTATGCATTTTTTTGACATATCAGAAACGATATTAGAAATGATACAAGAAAATGTATAGTGTCATACAGCCTTTACGCATAGTAAAGCTGCTACAGTTGTCCTCCTCTTCCGTGCCTATATTCACACTGAATGTCATCATAGATTTTCGATACATGGTGTTAGAAAGAGATGCAGCAAACCAGTCCATGAGATCTTGTCGTCAGGAAGCGCGGAAGGTAGGCTCCCTCTATGTTAATATATACCTCTATGGTGGAAACTCAAATCATGCTTCCCGTTCTAGCTGACCAAGCGAAGTGTCAAATATTATATTTCCCGTCGTTAGACGAGGAGCCTCACAGAACGAACTTATATGACAGTGAATGGTGTCTACTACCAACTGAAGAACGTGTGCCCACTAATAGTTAAGTATGACGTCAGTCAAAGATTTATTTTAATTAGATCTTATTGTTTTTAAGTATCACTGAATGACAAACCGTTATTAAAATTTGAATAAAATAACTATAAAGATAATTAGAATTTAACGGAATGTTACACGGTCGTCAGTGGTAAAATAAATTGTTTGTGAGTACGTATCTCTTTTTTCTTTACTACAATAATTAAATTTAATTATTATTTGATTGCTTGTTTTTTATTACTTTGTTATTTTTTATTATCTTATAAATGGTAGGGAATAAAAATTTGAAATTTTGTAGTTATGTATACTTTACACACCCTGCCAAAATAGCTATCAAAATGATAGTGTTGCCATTTAAAAAAATCAACGATGCTGTCATATCTCTAAATTGGGACACCCTGTATATATTATTATTGCATGTCAAAAAGGACAATTTGCAATACTAATCGACAGGTCTGAGCAATTTTCAAAAAAACAATTAGTATTTGAGATATTGAATTTATTCCAAATTACAGACTCTCTCTGTATATGCCAATGTTATGACAAGGTCACCAAACAGTCTAGTGGAAGATTGTTTTTCCTTACTAATTAGGTAGCTTTTTCTCATTCTTCTTTATTCTAAATAAAAACTTCCTGATTTTTGTTTTTCCTTCTCTGACTTTTCCCTACATGATTACAATGAAGTCAAACCGGGATACTATTTTTTTTAGCCACTTGGGAAAATCTTTAACTACTCCTACCACCTGAGAGGGACCGTTTTCCGACCAAGTCACCTAGGGGACAAGTTCTAAAAACCCATGTAATTTTTTTACTTCATTGTCCTGCATCTTGGAGAATTGCCGTGTCACTGTTAGCTGTGTAGCACCATTCTGTGCTTAACTAGGGATAGAAGACTTTACTGAGAAGTAGCAAGGAACACTTGTGGAGACAATATCAGGTCAATCGGGTTTGTTTCGGGAACTTTTTATATTTAACAGTGCAATAGTAACCTACATATACCAGTATACTTATACACTTATTTTTTTATAATATCCAGAACATTTAATTAATTAACATACACATAATTCAATAGCGCTCCCACACCTGTATGTCTCTTTGTAAAAGAGGATAATTTGGGCCCAAATAACCTTTTCCCATACAGTAGTTCCTTACATTTATTTTTTTATTATTGTTTTTAGACTTGTTTCCCATATTTTTCATATAACTATATAACTATATATATAATATATATATATATATATATATATATATATATATATATATATATATATGATTTAAACGAAAAGATTTCTCTGGTATACAGAAGAAATCTTTTCCGTAGCGGACGCGAAAATGTAAATTTCAAAGTCTTCATAAAAGACGATGAACGACAAAAGACACCTCTTTGTGTCACAGATTTGTCTACAAAGCTACGTTATTCGCTACACATTCGTCAATAACGGAGAAAAACCGTAATATGAAAGGAAACGGCGATTGCATTTTATTTCACTTCGACCACCACCGATATTCTACACGACGTGTTTCGAGCTCATGTCAAGCTCTCGTCAGGAACATCTAGGTGGATGGTCGAGGTGTAAGAAAATGCTTTTGGCCTTTCTGGTGATAATAAAATAACCAGACTTCAGTACACTTGGTACGACATCTATATGATTTAAACGAAAAGATTTCTCTGGTATACAGAAGAAATCTTTTCCGTAGCGGACGCGAAAATGTAAATTTCAAAGTCTTCATAAAAGACGATGAACGACAAAAGACACCTCTTTGTGTCACAGATTTGTCTACAAAGCCACGTTATTCGCTACACATTCGTCAATAACGGAGAAAAACCGTAATATGAAAGGAAACGGCGATTGCATTTTATTTCACTTCGACCACCACCGATATTCTACACGACGTGTTTCGAGCTCATGTCAAGCTCTCGTCAGGAACATCTAGGTGGATGCTCGAGGTGTAAGAAAATGCTTTTGGCCTTTCTGGTGATAATAAAATAACCAGACTTCAGTACACTTGGTACGACATCTATATGATTTAAACGAAAAGATTTCTCTGGTATACAGAAGAAATCTTTTCCGTAGCGGACGCGAAAATGTAAATTTCAAAGTCTTCATAAAAGACGATGAACGACAAAAGACACCTCTTTGTGTCACAGATTTGTCTACAAAGCCACGTTATTCGCTACACATTCGTCAATAACGGAGAAAAACCGTAATATGAAAGGAAACGGCGATTGCATTTTATTTCACTTCGACCACCACCGATATTCTACACGACGTGTTTCGAGCTCATGTCAAGCTCTCGTCAGGAACATCTAGGTGGATGGTCGAGGTGTAAGAAAATGCTTTTGGCCTTTCTGGTGATAATAAAATAACCAGACTTCAGTACACTTGGTACGACATCTATATGATTTAAACGAAAAGATTTTTCTGGTATACAGAAAAAATCTTTTCCGTAGCGGACGCGAAAATGTAAATTTCAAAGTCTTCATAAAAGACGATGAACGACAAAAGACACCTCTTTGTGTCACAGATTTGTCTACAAAGCCACGTTATTCGCTACACATTCGTCAATAACGGAGAATAACCTTAATATGAAAGGAAACGGCGATTGCATTTTATTTCACTTCGACCACCACCGCTATTCTACACGACGTGTTTCGAGCTCATGTCAAGCTCTCGTCAGGAACATCTAGGTGGATGGTCGAGGTGTAAGAAAATGCTTTTGGCCTTTCTGGTGATAATAAAATATCGGTGGTGGTCGAAGTGAAATAAAATGCAATCGTCGTTTCCTTTCATATTACGGTTTTTCTCCGTTATTGACGAATGTGTAGCGAATAACGTGGCTTTGTAGACAAATCTGTGACACAAAGAGGTGTCTTTTGTCGTTCATCGTCTTTTATGAAGACTTTGAAATTTACATTTTCGCGTCATCTACGGAAAAGATTTCTTCTGTATACCAGAGAAATCTTTTCGTTTAAATCATATAGATGTCGTACCAAGTGTACTGAAGTCTGGTTATTTTATTATCACCAGAAAGGCCAAAAGCATTTTCTTACACCTCGACCATCCACCTAGATGTTCCTGACGAGAGCTTGACATGAGCTCGAAACACGTCGTGTAGAATATCGGTGGTGGTCGAAGTGAAATAAAATGCAATCGCCGTTTCCTTTCATATTACGGTTTTTCTCCGTTATTGACGAATGTGTAGCGAATAACGTGGCTTTGTAGACAAATCTGTGACACAAAGAGGTGTCTTTTGTCGTTCATCGTCTTTTATGAAGACTTTGAAATTTACATTTTCGCGTCCGCTACGGAAAAGGTTTCTTCTGTATACCAGAGAAATCTTTTCGTTTAAATCATATAGATGTCGTACCAAGTGTACTGAAGTCTGGTTATTTTATTATCACCAGAAAGGCCAAAAGCATTTTCTTACACCTCGACCATCCACCTAGATGTTCCTGACGAGAGCTTGACATGAGCTCGAAACACGTCGTGTAGAATATCGGTGGTGGTCGAAGTGAAATAAAATGCAATCGCCGTTTCCTTTCATATTACGGTTTTTCTCCGTTATTGACGAATGTGTAGCGAATAACGTGGCTTTGTAGACAAATCTGTGACACAAAGAGGTGTCTTTTGTCGTTCATCGTCTTTTATGAAGACTTTGAAATTTACATTTTCGCGTCCGCTACGGAAAAATTTCTTCTGTATACAAGAGAAATCTTTTCGTTTAAATCATATAGATGTCGTACCAAGTGTACTGAAGTCTGGTTATTTTATTATCACCAGAAAGGCCAAAAGCATTTTCTTACACCTCGACCATCCACCTAGATGTTCCTGACGAGAGCTTGACATGAGCTCGAAACACGTCGTGTAGAATATCGGTGGTGGTCGAAGTGAACTAAAATGCAATCGCCGTTTCCTTTCATATATATATATATATATATATATATATATATATATATATATATATATATATATATATATATATATATTGATGCACGTTAAGTTGTGACTTCCGGTATACAGAAGAGGCTGTCCGACTTCCACCTTTTCTACTAGGAATTATTTTTTAAAAATTGTGTATTTGGTAAAAGGGGGGCTTATAAAATGGGTCTACCTATTGAGGGGAAAGGATTTACCACAATAAATTTTGTATATATATACGTATATACCGAAGCGTACAGCATACGTTATGGCTTCCATATATAGGGTAGTTCAAGGTGCGTTGTCACTTCCAGCGATGTTGTCATATTTTGGAAGTCACAACGACTCGCCTGCTGATTTACCTCTTACTTTAAGCGTAATGTGTGATCTTTTGAAACTTTTACTGTGAATACAGTTGTGAATGCAGTTCTATGTTTTACAGTTGTCTATTTAAATTAAAAGATTGATATTCTTTTGATTAGACAGGTTTACAAAAAAAATACATTTCGGAATATTTGACGAAACCATATGACTAGGGGTGTTTGGAGTCGCTGGTCACGAATCCGGGGTCCGCTGACCTCTATAACGTCAGGTAATGGTCATCTCAAAGTCAAATCAAGATAAACCGACAGTCGCTCTGAAAAAGTATATTAGGGGGTTTTTGTGGTCGCTGATGACGAATTTGTGTCCGCTGACCTCTATCACGTCTAGCTCAAGGTCATTTCGAGGTCAAATCAAGATAAATCGACAAGATCGCTCTGAAAAAGTATATTAGGGGGTTTTTGGGGTCGCTGATCACAAAACTGGGTCCGTTGAGCTCAACCGCGACAGGTAAAGGTCATTTCAAGGTCAAATCAGTTTTGTGGACTTGTCCTGATTTGGCCTTGAAATGACCTTTACCTTACGTGGTAGAGCTCAACGGACCGCAGTTTTCATGATCAGTGACTCCAAAACCCCTATATTTTCAGAACGATTGTGTCGATATATGTTGATTTGACCTTGAACTCGACGTGATAGAGGTCAGCGGACTCCTGATTCGTCACCAGCGACACCAAAAACGCCCTAATATACTTTCTCAGAGCGACTGTCGATTTATCTTGATTTGACCTCGAAATGACCTTGAGCTAGACGTGATAGAGGTCAGCGGACACAAATTCGTCATCACCGTCCTTTTAATTTTTGATGTACCAATAATAATGTGTAATAAGAAAATTAAATGGCTAAATACACCAGGTGGGGTTGAGCCGCTAAAAAGCTATCTAGATCCATCTTTTAAGAGCAGATTAGTCCCAGTCTGCTACTCGATACTATTGACTGTGCTTCTCCATTTCTTTCTATCCTCTGTCTTTTTCTGCTAGTCTCTAATTCCTGCCCTATATAAATTTTCCTTTACTTCCTGTAACCATTTATTCTAGTTCCTCCGTGTCTCCTAACTCCGGGTTTCCATTGTAAAATTGAGTTTATAGTTGTTACGCTACCTGCTCTCCATATATGCCCCAACCATCTAACACTGTGCTGAAATCTGAAAATCTGGAATAATATCTACCCGAGTCAGAAACATTTTTTTTAATATATGAAAATAGTTATTTATGAAACAGTTCGTGAAGTATGCTTTTTACGAATGGACGTGATGTTTAGAGCACGAGCGACAACGGAGCGAGGACATAACAATTTGCCGATATCGTTCTCGATCTTGTGCGGCATGTAACAATTGATCTGCTGATAAGCCAGTCCATTGACGAAGGTTTCGGAGCCATGAATATTTCTTTCGACCAATTCCTCTTTTTCCGTCGATCTTTCCATTGAGTATTAACTGCAGCATCCTGTATCTGCTACCTCTCATTATATGCCCCAGATATTCAAGTTTTCTCTTTTTTATCATCTTCATTAAGTCACCTTCGCCTTGACCTACTCTATTTAAGACTTCTCTGTTTGAAATGCGTTGAACCCAAGATATTCTGAGCATTCTACGATACGACCACATCTCAAAGGCTTCTAATTTGTTCATCATGTTAACCTTCATGATCCAGGTTTCACATCCATATAGTATTACAGGATACACATAACATTTTAGGAACTTGATTCTTAGTTGTAAGTTCAGCTGAGAGTTGCTCAGAATAGATCTAAGTTTCATAAATGCTCCTCTTGCAATTCCTATACGAGTTTTAATTTCTTCATCCGGATTTAGTGTCTCGTTTATCCAACATCCTAGGTATTTAAAATGATTAACTTTTGTTATTGATTCATCATTGACAATTAGTTGCATAGGGCCGACGTCTTGTTTACTAACCATAAGTAACTTTGTCTTTGTTGCATTTATGTTAAGTCCGTTATTGGAGACATATCAGATCAGGAGAGATATCAGATCAGTAGACAATTACAATGGTTTTGAATTGTCGTCATGGAAATGGAAACCAATATCGTCGTCGTGGTAACCCATTATACTTAGGTATTGAAAGTTTGCTTTTGACTACCTTGTCAAAGAATTGATTTGTGTATTTTCACTTCTAAATAAAAATTGATATAACTCTATTTTTTTGTGGCTTTTTTCCAAACGTCATCCCCGCACTCGACTGCTTGCCCGAACTCCGCTATCGCGTCGTTCGGGTCAACGGCAGTCTCGTGCGTGAAAATGTTACTTTCCGCACTAGTTAGGAAAATAACTATTTTATGATGTCGATATTTTCCGAGTTGTGGGGGAAAATAGTGACAGTTAGAGTTAGAGCATAACTATTGAATTGTCTCGTTAATAATGAGTTTTACGATAAAAATGTAGATACCTATACAAAAATAGAACTTAGTAGATAGAATTCACTTTTACATAATTTTGATCTCTTTCATTTTTTTACGAATATTTAAAATTGTTTCAAATATGATTTCCTACAATTTCTTTTTGACAATTTTTGTCGTGCCGTTGATATTTTCCGAGTTAAACTGGAATATATTAAAAAGAGGGCATAGGCGTAACCAGGGGGCGGTTTTGGGGGTTGTAACCCCCCATTGGGATGTACTTTGAGCTCTATACGCTTAACACCATAGCCCTCAGAGACCTTCCACTAGTTGTAACCCCCCCCTTTCAGGTAGTTGTAACCCCCCTTAGGATCATCCTGGTTACGCCTATGAAAGAGGGGGAGCATAATTATTGAATTGAATCTTGTTTTCGAGCTGCCCCAAATTTTATAATTCTTACCTTTAGGAGAGGTCAATAGTGGTATAAATTTAAAATTGCGACTGAATTCCGCTGAAGCGTTAGCCGTCATTTTGATTTTAAAGGATAACCGTTAATGCTAAATACCTCAACTATTTTCAACTTTTTTGCTCTACTGCTCATTATTTATAGTAATGAGCAGTAATATTTATAATAATGTAATAGGTAGAAAGACTGTTTAACGCGCTCTATCTGAATCTGCGTTCCATTGTGTACAGATGGGCAACCGCTTTTTGGTACGAAAATATTGATTAGCAATTAAATTTAAGCATGAATTGTAATTTCGATTCCAAATATCGAATTCCGAATTCCAATTGTGAGTTCTTTCAAAAATCGTGCAGCATATGGGGAATGAGCTAAGGCTCTGGGAATCATCTTGTAATGATTCGCTTATATTAAATCTTTTGCTCACTCTGCTTTGTATAACCCTGTTCAAAACATTTCCTATTTGGGATGATAATTGCTGGTCCTGAAAACGATAATCTTGATTGTAATACAAAAAAAAACCTGTTCATTTTTATAAATTTAACGTAAAAAGTATTTAGTCATCATTATCATCATCAATGGCGTCATGGCGTTATAACTCTTCGAGACTCGTTGCCACATTTTTTATTATTTAAATCAATACAGATGTCCACGATGTGATATTTGATACCGTTCACGTTATCAACACAAGTAATAAAAATTTAATGTGTTCCTCGGTCGATGATAGAAATGTCACATCAGCAACTTGTTAATTATTGTGTTTTGACTGGAATAAGGATGTGAATTTTAACCGAATTTTTAACGTGCATACAAAGTGCACATACAGTTTTTTTGGTTTATGCTTATTTTTTATTATAATAAATATGTTGATTTTCACCCATTCTTGAGCAAAAATTTGGTTGTTTTGATTTCTGAGTAATACTAAAAAGTCAAAAATCGTTATAACTAAAAAAACTCGACAGAGTTATGCTCGAAAAACTCATAAGCTAATAAAATATTTTTGATCTTTTTGATTCACATGATTCACTGAGCGTTGGCTTATTTTTAAATATTTTTCCTTATTTTTTTTTAATTCATTGAATTATAGTGAATAAATATGCTTATTTAATTTAAAAATAAAATAATACTATCCTCTTCTTCTTGATGTGCCTATCCGTGACAAATGTTGGCGATCATCATGGCAATCTTCACTTTATCTGTAGCAACGCGGAAAAGCTGCACAGATGTTGTGTTAAACCAGGTTCTAAAGTTCTTTTAACCTGTATGTTCTTCTTCTTCCTGGACCTCGCTTTCCAAATATTTTTTTCTCATAGGATGGCTTGTAGGAGGGCATATCTGGATTCATTTCGCATAATGTGTCCAAGTTATTCCAACTTTTGAGATTTGATGGTGGTTAATACTTCTCGGTTTTTCCCCAATCTTCTATAAGGACCTCCTCATTTGTGACCCGATCAGTCCATGGGATTTTAAGAATTCTATCATACGTTCAAAAAAATTTTAAAAAATATGTTTGAAATATTTATTTCAAACTCGATGCTCACCCCACCTTAAGGATAGCTATGACACGATTTTAATAGGCAAGCCATGCAAGTCGTTTTTGTCTATGCATGAAATTTATTTAAAAAAAAAAAACGTTTTATCCGGAAAGCAGATGGGTGCAGGTCGACATAAATATATTCGGATCTTAGACTATAACCTTGTTAGTAGGAAATTGTTTGTAGTTTCGTAGAGTTTTGCTATCAGCCGTTGATGATTTGTTGATGAACGCTACTCGTGTTATTTCTTTCCGTTTATGTTCACAAGAGCATGTGTTAACAAGTAATTGGACTTCGTAAGTCCTAGGTTTTCATCCAAAGTAATCGAAAGTAGAACTGGAAGTCGATATTTGAACTCTTCGAGTAACTTTGCGTCGATTCATATTGGGACCGTGCAAGTTCGGCAAAGCGACCCCTATTTCTACACTCTGTACTATTATTCGCACTTTTAATTATATTGGCCAATTATATTAGTCCTGTTTACTGGATAATTGTCAAGGCCATAGTCCAAAAAAATAATAAGAAGAAAAAATAAGATGCAGGTTATGTCATGAAAACATCAACAATTGTATGTAGTAAATAAGATTAGTTATTAAAATGCAGTACTGCAAGCAAAATACAATTAATTAAATTTACCTTTATATAATAATTGCATATCATATCAATATTGTGGAGCAATATATAATTTTTCTGCTTCATTGACAGAAGGTATGAAATATACGTCAATTTGACAATTTCAATTGACAATATGAATTATTTAAGATAGTTGCAATATTTCTCCGCGACTCGCGCAGGGTCTTTTCTCGTTTCCCTTTCCAAGTACTTGCACACCGCGAATAGGATTTTACTAATTTTGGATCATCTTCATTTACATTCATATCATACTTTGAGTCATTTTAAAACAGGTACTTGCGGTTGCAACTCTAAAACTGAAGTCTGATGTCAAATTACTCATCTTTAATACCATCCTTGTGTTATAAGCTTTCATTCGAAATCTCATTATTTGTCATTATATCTTCTTCTTCTTCTACAAACCCAAATTGAGCCTTGGCCTCCTTTATTTTTTGCCTCCACCCTTGCCTGTCTGTGGCTGCTCTTCTCCATACACGGACTCCTAATTTGTCATTATATCTGTATTAATACGGAGAAGTTGTATGAAGGAGGACAGACGCAAAGACACTTATGAAACCGGAAGTATATATTTGTTCTCGCCTTGCGAAGGCTCGTCGAATAATATATCACTTTTACTATTCCGGTGACTTTAAAACAGTACTTCCGGTCGCATTTCTAAAACCGGAAGTTCTTGGTCAAATTTCTCACCTTTAGTACCATCCTTGGACTATAAGTTTTAATTCGACACTTCATTTGTCATTCTACCTGGTACAGTGACGGAGGAGTTATATTTGCGGTCAGGCAGACCGACGGACCTAATTGCTCATCTTTAGCACCATCGTTGGATTATAATCGTTCATTCGAAACCTCATTTGTCATTTTCCCTGGCATAATGACGGAGTATTTACATTCGCGCTCGCACGGACAGATGAACAGACAGCCTTGGTCAAATGTTTCATCTTTAGTACCATCCTCGGTTATAAGCTTTCATTCGACACCTTATTTGCGTCAGACAGACCGACGGACCAAATTGCTCATCTTAAGTACCATCGTTGGATTATAACCGTTCATTCGACACCTCATTTGTCATTCTACCTGCATAATGACGGATTAGTTACATTCGCAGTTGGACGGACAGATGGGCAGACAGTCTTGGTCAAATTTATCATCTTTACTACCATCCTTGGTTATAAGCTCTAATTCGACACCTTATTTGTTATTCTACCTGGTACAGTGACGGAGGAGTTATAGTTGCGGTCAGACATACCGACGGACCAAATTGCTCATCTTTAGTACCATCGTTGGATTATAACCGTTCATTCGACACCTCATTTTTCATTCTACCTGGCATAATGACGGAGTAGTTACATTCGCGGTCGGACGGACAGATGGACAGCCAGCTTTGGTCAAATTTATCATCTTTAGTACCATCCTTGGATTATAAGCTTTCATTCGACAACTTTTTTCGGCAAAATTATTTCTTGGGGATTTTGTGTCCGGGATTTTTTGTGGGGATATTTTGTCCAAAAAAAATTGTAGGGATTATCTGTCCGGGATTTTTTGCGGGGATTTTTTGTCCAGGGATTATTTGTCCGGGGATTATTTGTGGGGATTACTTGTGGGGATTTTTTGTGGGGATCTTTTGTCCGGGGATAATTTGTGGGGATTTTTTGTCCGGGATTATTTGTCCGGGGATTATTTGTCCTAGCTTCTCAAGCAGACATTTCCGTTCAAGCAGAATTTTTAGTCACAATACATCAATGTTAAATATTATTAGAACAAGGTTACGGTGTCACGTTTCTTTTAATGACCGACACACATATTTTATTTTAATTACGGATCCCACATTTTGCTAAACAGTTGAGAATGTAGTAGAAACATCAAACTTAAGAAACATATTTTTATTACCTACTGCTGATAAATTAAACAGTATCAAATATCACTCGTTGACATCTCTGTATTAATTTTAAATAATAAAATATATGTAGTTTTGTATTCTAAAATATTTGGAAAAAATACCTATGTATTTTTTTTTTCATTTACACATCATTTTAAGGGAGTGTCCGTTGAAGAGTACAGGTTCAATATTATCGGCAAATGAGTTTTGTCTTAAATACCGTCCGTATAGAGGAGGTGTCCGTTAAGGAGATAGGCGCAAAATCTTGGTAAAATGCTAATTAAATGCACTAATTTTTTTCGAATTCTGAGAAAACTAATAAGTATTTTTGAAAAATTTAAACGCAGAATGGAATATTACATTATTACCGAGGGCCGAAAGTCCCTGAAAACTTATATAATGTTTATTTTAATAAGATAGCGGGATAAAAAAACAAGAGAAAAGTTAGTGTGATTTTTAAATTCGAATATTTCATTATCAAGAAACTTTTTGTTTATTCTAAGGGACTTTCGGTCCTCCGCAATAATAATCTTTCATTCTGGGTGTAAGTTTTAAAAAGTATTTATTAGTTTTCTCAGAATTCGTAAAAAATGAATGCATTTAAATAGCATTGGACCGAGATTTTGCGCCTACCCCCTTGAGAGAGTTTACTGTATTTCATATTATTACTAGAATTTATTACTTTAAACTTTTTATCGCTCTTTTTTCGTGTATTTAATTCCATTCATTCCCTAATTGTACATTCAATTTTTTGTATATTTTTACACGTTTTTACTTGGGTCAAAAAATACGCAATTTTCGGAAATTTCGTTAAATGAGAACATTTACCTACATTTCTTGTATTTAAGCTTTTAATAAGATTTTTAAAAATAATTTAGATTATTTAATAGATACATTCACCGGCACGAAAAACGGGCACCCCAAAAAATGGGTCATTTTTGATGGCTCGTATCTCCTAAACCTATTCTCTGATTTAAGTATTTCTTTAATATGTTATAGCCTTATTCTTTAACTATATCGCTGTAATAATATTGTTTCTAGACAGGTAAATTATCATTGTATACTGGGCGTACCAATCAAACTGTTTTTTTTCCAATTTTCACAACACCCTGTGGAATATTCTAGCCTTTATACAATATTGAAATTAAAACCCACCTATAGCCCCAGGTTTTCTTAACGTTCTGTTTGTTATTCATTCGCTTATGTTGGATAATAAAAAAGTTAGGGACTTTAACAACTAAACATGTTCTTTATCAATACATGGTGTTTCTAAATAAGTGCGACAAACTTTAAGGGGTAATTCTGCATGAAAAAATAATGATCGTTTACTTGATAAAGTTATGTCCGCAAATGCTTGCAAATATAAAATTCTTTTGCCAAACGATTATCATTTTTTCATGCAGAAATTACCCCTTAAAGTTTGTCGCACTTATATTTAGAAACACCTGTATCGATAAAGAGCATGGCTAGTTGTTAAAGTCCTTATTAACTTTTTTATTATCCAACGTAAGCGAATGAATAAAAAACAGAATATTAATAAAACCTGGAGCTATAGTTAGGCTTTAATTTAAATATTTTATAAAGGCTAGAATATTCCACAGGGTGTTGTGAAAATTGAGAAAAAAAACCCAGTTTGATTGGTACACCCGGTATACAATGAAAATTTACCTGTCTATCAACAATATTATCATAGATATATTGTTAAAGAATAAGGCTATAACATATTAAAAAAATTACTTAAATCGGACAACAGGTTTGGGAGATACGAGACATAAAAAAATTACCCATTTTTTTGGGGTGCCCGTTTTTCGTGCCGGTGAGTGTAGATTAAATTGAAAGTTCATTGTAAAAAAGGAAGTAAACAAAAACACGAGAAAAATGAATTTATATAAGTAAATAGGTAAGTAAATATTATAGATTAAAATAAGTACAGAAAATATATAATTATAGAGATATATAATCACTTATTGTACCTTCATTTAAGGCTAACTTTAAAAGTAAAGCAGATCTGCTGTTATTCATGTTTAAAAACAAAAGGCACACAAAACACTAAGTACGATTAGGACCGCGAATCTACAACAGATAAATGTCTGGAAACCGTTACACAGGGTTGCCAAAAAACGGAAGTCACACCGAGCGGTGTGGTATACGGAAGACGCTACGCGTTATGTACATAACCTGTATAGTAGCACGGGAGCGACACTAGCGCTGGTGATATACCGTCGAACTAAAATCTGATCTTATGAGTATGTTAGATACGATATGACTTCCAGCGAAATTTTTAATATAAGCCTTCCGATACCATCTAGTAGCCAAATTCGTAAAAATATAGGCAAAACGTTGTGACTTCCGAAATCGGAAGTCATAACGGTATATATGAAGTAACAACGTATTACGAGAATCTACTTTGGAAGTCACATGGATACATGTATCAATATATATATATATATATACAAGGAGAGGTTAGCGCGAGTTAATAAATATCGGCATGGCTCGCAATAAGTATGAAAAACAAAATATGCACAAGGTGGAATGCAACCATAGACACGTGTTTCTGACTTATTAGTCGTCATCAGTATGATATAGCTAAACAGGAGCAATGCAACCAATTTGTGGCTATAATGTTAGAAGACCCTCAGGATTCGAGAGCAACAACTAACAAATCCACGGAGGAAGCTACAGTTACCTGAGGCAAGGAATGCCAAACGTTTAGAACGTTTTAAACAATCAAACAAGGAGAGGTTAGCGCGAGTTAATAAATATCGGCATGGCTCGCAATAAGTATGAAAAACAAAATATGCACAAGGTGGAATGCAACCATAGACACGTGTTTCTGACTTATTAGTCGTCATCAGTATGATATAGCTAAACAGGAGCAATGCAACCAATTTGTGGCTATAATGTTAGAAGACCCTCAGGATTCGAGAGCAACAACTAACAAATCCACGGAGGAAGTTACAGCTACCTGAGGCAAGGAATGCCAAACGTTTAGAACGTTTTAAACAATCAAACAAGGAGAGGTTAGCGCGAGTTAATAAATATCGGCATGGCTCGCAATAAGTATGAAAAACAAAATATGCACAAGGTGGAATGCAACCATAGACACGTGTTTCTGACTTATTAGTCGTCATCAGTATGATATAGCTAAACAGGAGCAATGCAACCAATTTGTGGCTATAATGTTAGAAGACCCTCAGGATTCGAGAGCAACAACTAACAAATCCACGGAGGAAGCTACAGCTACCTGAGGCAAGGAATGCCAAACGTTTAGAAACGTTTTAAACAATCAAAAACCTCTCCTTGTTTGATTGTTTAAAACGTTCTAAACGTTTGGCATTCCTTGCCTCAGGTAGCTGTAGCTTCCTCCGTGGATTTGTTAGTTGTTGCTCTCGAATCCTGAGGGTCTTCTAACATTATAGCCACAAATTGGTTGCATTGCTCCTGTTTAGCTATATCATACTGATGACGACTAATAAGTCAGAAACACGTGTCTATGGTTGCATTCCACCTTGTGCATATTTTGTTTTTCATACTTATTGCGAGCCATGCCGATATTTATTAACTCGCGCTAACCTCTCCTTGTTTGATTGTTTAAAACGTTCTAAACGTTTGGCATTCCTTGCCTCAGGTAGCTGTAGCTTCCTCCGTGGATTTGTTAGTTGTTGCTCTCGAATCCTGAGGGTCTTCTAACATTATAGCCACAAATTGGTTGCATTGCTCCTGTTTAGCTATATCATACTGATGACGACTAATAAGTCAGAAACACGTGTCTATGGTTGCATTCCACCTTGTGCATATTTTGTTTTTCATACTTATTGCGAGCCATGCCGATATTTATTAACTCGCGCTAACCTCTCCTTGTTTGATTGTTTAAAACGTTCTAAACGTTTGGCATTCCTTGCCTCAGGTAGCTGTAGCTTCCTCCGTGGATTTGTTAGTTGTTGCTCTCGAATCCTGAGGGTCTTCTAACATTATAGCCACAAATTGGTTGCATTGCTCCTGTTTAGCTATATCATACTGATGACGACTAATAAGTCAGAAACACGTGTCTATGGTTGCATTCCACCTTGTGCATATTTTATATATATATATATATATATATATATATATATATATATATATATGAGTTAGTTAGAAGCAACCTACCTTGCTCGTTTCGGTACGAAACCGATCTGTGCCTCTACTTTGAGGCCACGAGATGTCACCTGGTATTTATTGAAAAATACCTACGGCGTCAAACAAGCAGGAAATAATCGCAACTTTCTACTTTTTAAAAAGTATGAAAATAATATGTAAAATATTATACGGGAAATAAACATTCTACCTTCGTCTGTGCTGCCATCTTGGGAACGTTTTCGCTGTCTACAGCTCATCAGCCAAGCTCTCAGAACAGACGAAGATGTAGAATATTTCCTCCGTATACCCGAGGCCGTAAGACAGCCATGCAGTCCTTATGGGACTAGCGCAATCTGAGTTAGTTAGAAGCAACCTACCTTGCTCGTTTCGGTACGAAACCGATCTGTGCCTCTACTTTGAGGCCACGAGATGTCACCTGGTATTTATTGAAAAATACCTACGGCGTCAAACAAGCAGGAAATAATCGCAACTTTCTACTTTTTAAAAAGTATGAAAATAATATGTAAAATATTATACGGGAAATAAACATTCTACCTTCGTCTGTGCTGCCATCTTGGGAACGTTTTCGCTGTCTACAGCTCATCAGCCAAGCTCTCAGAACAGACGAAGATGTAGAATATTTCCTCCGTATACCCGAGGCCGTAAGACAGCCATGCAGTCCTTATGGGACTAGCGCAATCTGAGTTAGTTAGAAGCAACCTACCTTGCTCGTTTCGGTACGAAACCGATCTGTGCCTCTACTTTGAGGCCACGAGATGTCACCTGGTATTTATTGAAAAATACCTACGGCGTCAAACAAGCAGGAAATAATCGCAACTTTCTACTTTTTAAAAAGTATGAAAATAATATGTAAAATATTATACGGGAAATAAACATTCTACCTTCGTCTGTGCTGCCATCTTGGGAACGTTTTCGCTGTCTACAGCTCATCAGCCAAGCTCTCAGAACAGACGAAGATGTAGAATATTTCCTCCGTATACCCGAGGCCGTAAGACAGCCATGCAGTCCTTATGGGACTAGCGCAATCTGAGTTAGTTAGAAGCAACCTACCTTGCTCGTTTCGGTACGAAACCGATCTGTGCCTCTACTTTGAGGCCACGAGATGTCACCTGGTATTTATTGAAAAATACCTACGGCGTCAAACAAGCAGGAAATAATTGCAACTTTCTACTTTTTAAAAAGTATGAAAATAATATGTAAAATATTATACGGGAAATAAACATTCTACCTTCGTCTGTGCTGCCATCTTGGGAACGTTTTCGCTGTCTACAGCTCATCAGCCAAGCTCTCAGAACAGACGAAGATGTAGAATATTTCCTCCGTATACCCGAGGCCGTAAGACAGCCATGCAGTCCTTATGGGACTAGCGCAATCTGAGTTAGTTAGAAGCAACCTACCTTGCTCGTTTCGGTACGAAACCGATCTGTGCCTCTACTTTGAGGCCACGAGATGTCACCTGGTATTTATTGAAAAATACCTACGGCGTCAAACAAGCAGGAAATAATCGCAACTTTCTACTTTTTAAAAAGTATGAAAATAATATGTAAAATATTATACGGGAAATAAACATTCTACCTTCGTCTGTGCTGCCATCTTGGGAACGTTTTCGCTGTCTACAGCTCGTGGCCTCAAAGTAGAGGCACAGATCGGTTTCGTACCGAAACGAGCAAGGTAGGTTGCTTCTAACTAACTCAGATTGCGCTAGTCCCATAAGGACTGCATGGCTGTCTTACGGCCTCGGGTATACGGAGGAAATATTCTACATCTTCGTCTGTTCTGAGAGCTTGGCTGATGAGCTGTAGACAGCGAAAACGTTCACAAGATGGCAGCACAGACGAAGGTAGAATGTTTATTTCCCGTATAATATTTTACATATTATTTTCATACTTTTTAAAAAGTAGAAAGTTGCGATTATTTCCTGCTTGTTTGACGCCGTAGGTATTTTTCAATAAATACCAGGTGACATCTCGTGGCCTCAAAGTAGAGGCACAGATCGGTTTCGTACCGAAACGAGCAAGGTAGGTTGCTTCTAACTAACTCAGATTGCGCTAGTCCCATAAGGACTGCATGGCTGTCTTACGGCCTCGGGTATACGGAGGAAATATTCTACATCTTCGTCTGTTCTGAGAGCTTGGCTGATGAGCTGTAGACAGCGAAAACGTTCCCAAGATGGCAGCACAGACGAAGGTAGAATGTTTATTTCCCGTATAATATTTTACATATTATTTTCATACTTTTTAAAAAGTAGAAAGTTGCGATTATTTCCTGCTTGTTTGACGCCGTAGGTATTTTTCAATAAATACCAGGTGACATCTCGTGGCCTCAAAGTAGAGGCACAGATCGGTTTCGTACCGAAACGAGCAAGGTAGGTTGCTTCTAACTAACTCAGATTGCGCTAGTCCCATAAGGACTGCATGGCTGTCTTACGGCCTCGGGTATACGGAGGAAATATTCTACATCTTCGTCTGTTCTGAGAGCTTGGCTGATGAGCTGTAGACAGCGAAAACGTTCCCAAGATGGCAGCACAGACGAAGGTAGAATGTTTATTTCCCGTATAATATTTTACATATTATTTTCATACTTTTTAAAAAGTAGAAAGTTGCGATTATTTCCTGCTTGTTTGACGCCGTAGGTATTTTTCAATAAATACCAGGTGACATCTCGTGGCCTCAAAGTAGAGGCACAGATCGGTTTCGTACCGAAACGAGCAAGGTAGGTTGCTTCTAACTAACTCAGATTGCGCTAGTCCCATAAGGACTGCATGGCTGTCTTACGGCCTCGGGTATACGGAGGAAATATTCTACATCTTCGTCTGTTCTGAGAGCTTGGCTGATGAGCTGTAGACAGCGAAAACGTTCCCAAGATGGCAGCACAGACGAAGGTAGAATGTTTATTTCCCGTATTATATTTTACATATTATTTTCATACTTTTTAAAAAGTAGAAAGTTGCGATTATTTCCTGCTTGTTTGACGCCGTAGGTATTTTTCAATAAATACCAGGTGACATCTCGTGGCCTCAAAGTAGAGGCACAGATCGGTTTCGTACCGAAACGAGCAAGGTAGGTTGCTTCTAACTAACTCAGATTGCGCTAGTCCCATAAGGACTGCATGGCTGTCTTACGGCCTCGGGTATACGGAGGAAATATTCTACATCTTCGTCTGTTCTGAGAGCTTGGCTGATGAGCTGTAGACAGCGAAAACGTTCCCAAGATGGCAGCACAGACGAAGGTAGAATGTTTATTTCCCGTATAATATTTTACATATATATATATATATATATATATATATATATATATATATTGTTATATTTCTATTTGATATGAAAATTAAATTTTGATAATTATAAACAGAATTCAATTTAATAAAAATATTTTCAATTTTCTCAACCACGGGCATATAAATTTAGAACAACCTGTATACAACAAATTGTTATATTTAATTTTAAGAAGTGATTAAATAAGACTCAAGTGAAATCGATAATAGGTCATTATCGTTGTTCGCGGAAGGTTCGATCATTAGCCGATGCTAAATAAGACTTAGTGGAAGTACATAATAGATCATTAAATTTTGTAATTAGTAGAAAGTAATTTTAGAATGGGAATTAACTATTTTTCTTTTGAAATCCATTAAGCATATTTAGAAAGATTAAAAATTGGTTTTGAGGAATACTGCGAATGAGAGTTGGTGGTGGAAGTTTGATTTGTGAATCTGGAAGGGATATTTAGAAAGTAGGGGAATGAATGACAAAGAGAGAGCAGAATGTTTTGAGCTGTCGAGAAGTGAAGTCCAGTAGTAGACGGTAGTGTACGGAGAGTGAGAAAGCCGGTGTAGTTCCGTGAGTGTGGAGTATCTATCGTGGAACGAGAGGTAGGCCAGGTTGAGAGTAAAAGAACCTCCTTGAGCCAAGAGTTCCCGGTAGCTGATTGCAGTTTCGAAAAAGGTAGAACACAGCATCACGACAGAAGCAGGAAACGAGAGCTATACGAGCTAGTTTCAAAGGAGAACATTACTGGAAGCCAGGACGAGGTTTTGATTGCAGCCAAGGATAGCAGGAAACGGGTCTTGTGTGAACACATTCTCAGTTCACCAGAAAAAGTTCAGTCTCATTTGTTTGGACATGAATGTATGGGTTTTTCGTATTAAATACCACATTTAAAATTGAAGAAACATAATCAATAATATCAGAAAAGCTTCATCAAACTTAAATAGAATTGTTGCTAATAAATCATAATAGTTAAATGTTAATAAAAACTTTCAATTGGAAACCAAAAGGAAATAAGATTCCCATGTGTAAATATTATGTTTAAGAATAATAAGATATAGCAAATAGTAAGCAGTGATTGCCATTTAAATAAAATAAACAATATTTTGATTACAATTGTAACCCATATGTGTTATTATTTTACTCTTTTCTTTCCTATCCCGATTAGGAACCATTGAGAAATACTTAGAAGCCACTTAAGTAAGTAATTAATTTTATAAAAAGCCCTGAGATTGAAAACATATTGATATGTGATCTGGTAAATTAATTAGATTATTATTAATGCATTGATTAAATGAAATGACATATAAAAATATTATCTCATATCAATAATCAAGATCACATCAACTGTCGGCCAACGTGTAAAGCATTGTAAAGTATTTCTAGTGGCAAATTTGAAGGATAGAAAGAGTAAAGCCGGTATTTGAAAATTTATATGCCTGTGGTAAAAAAGTAAGATACTTACATTTGATAACATAAAATTTTAGATCTCTTTAGGTACAAATTTTACATAACTGATTTAATAATTTATTTTTACGATATTTACATTTGATATATTTATTTACAATTTATAATATTTGGGTGAGAAAAAGTCGTCTTGGTAACATAATAGTAAAATTTCATATTCGGCGGGGACAGTACTTCTTGAAAACAAATGTCTGTGACAAGAAGCCAAAGCAAAGACAACAAAAAACAAAAAGCACATTCAGACCAAGAAGATATTTTAGACACGACAATCATGGCATCAGAACAGCAAGAATTATCAGGAATAGATAAACTATTACAACTGACGCAACTCCAGTCACAAAAAATGGATGAAAATCAACGTGAAACGAAACAAGCCATGGAAGAAACATCAAAGAAAATGGATAAAGTGGATCAAAAAATGGATGAAACACAACAAAAATTGGATCAAAAAATGGATGAAACACAACAAAAAATGAAACAAGCAATAGAAGAGAACAACAAGAAAATGGAGGAACGCATAGGAAAGTATGAAAAGGAAGTAAAAGGATATTTGACAATGATCAAGAACGATATGGGACAACAAGAGACAGAGATTAAAGAAATCAAAAGCAAAATAAAGGAGATAACGAATTACCAGAAAAAAGAAATGGAAAGTTTGGAAAACAAGTTGCAAAACGCTATTCAAGCAGACATAGAAGAAGTGGAAAGAAAGATTGCGGAAATCAATACGCAACAGAATGTCGGAGAAAGAAGAGAAATGGTTATACATAGCACAGATGACGTGAAGATAAGGTTTGGCGGGGATGTAAGAAGATTACACCCAGTGCCGTTCATAAATAGCCTGAAAAAGAAAATACAGCACATCGGAAATTTCGAAACAGCAAAAGAAACTATCAGAAACCATCTAAAATATGAAGCAAGCCTATGGTTCCATTGCAAAGAAGAAGAATTTGACAGTTGGCAACAATTTGAACAAAAATTTTTGAATTATTTCTGGGGAAAAGTCCAACAATTGGAAATTAACAAGGAATTGCAAAATGGGAAATACAATGATAGGATGGGTATATCAGAAAGGACATATGCATTACAAATTTACTATAACGCAAAACATTTACAATATAATTACTCATCGGAACAATTAGTCGAACTGATTGCAAGACATTTCGAAGAAACGCTGGAAGACCATATCACATTGCAAAACTACAAAGACATAGATAGTTTATGCCAATTCCTACAAATAAGAGAATCACGTTTAAGAGAAAGAAAATCAAGAAGGTCGCGAGAAGATTACAGGCCCCGAGAAACACAGGATTACAGAGATAGAAATCAAAATAGGAGGGACTATACAAGACGAGATTTTAATCCCAGAAGGGAAAACGAAAATAGAGACAACGGAAGAGGAAATTATGAACAAAGAAATAGGCAATGGAATCAGGACAGAAATCGAGAATACCAGAATAGAAACACCACACTCGCAAATCAAGAAAACAGAAATAATGGTAGACAAAATGAACAGGGATATCGAGAAAACCAAAACAGATCCGACAGACCAAGAGAAAATAGAAGAGAAGTAAATAATACCCAGACAGATGAATATGACGGAGAGAGACATTATGACGAAAATATAAACTACGATGAGCAACCGGCGTTTTTTCACGACGGCGCTCACTAAAAACCAAAAATCAAACAGGAATCTTTTGTAACCCCAAGGAGTTTATTAAATTGGCAAGAAACAACGAAAAGAAAAATGGAGTTAATTTAAAATTTGTGGATGGATTTATCAACGAGAAACCAATTAAAATTATGATAGACACTGGATCTGAAATAACATTGGTCAACAGAAAACTAATAGAAGAAGTTAACTTAACAAATTTAATTTACAAAATACCTAGGGTAAATTTAGTGGGCGCAAACAAACGGATATTGGCAACTATAAATGAAGGCATACGAGTAATGGTACGACCGGGTAAGAAGATGTATGCACTACAATGTGTAATAATGCCAAACATGTCACATGACATGATAGTAGGAGTTGACGAATTGGCAGAAAAACATGTAGTGATAGATTTTAAAAATAATACGATGAATATAACAGAAGAAAAACAAGAAGAACAGGACAAGGAACAGGAGAAACAAAATACGGACGAATCAGGTAAAGAACAAACAGTGGAAATGAATTTGGCAACGAAGCAAGGACAAAGAAGAAAAGGGAGAAAAAGTCAGAAAAAGACAAAAGAAAATGAAACCTGTGGCTCCTCAAAAGAAGAGTTGAGCCCAGAAGAAGAAAAATTGAGAGTATCAAAAGCAAAAGAAAACTGGGATTCCTCAAAAGAAGAGATGAGCTCAGGAGAAGAAGAAATAAAGCTAACAAATGAAAGCGAAAAAGATATGATCGAAACAGTGGCATTTGAAGAGGAGGCATATGAAAACGAGGATGCAGAATACACGGTAAAAGTATGTGAAAAATCTGAGGAAAAAGACAGAAGATTGATATGGGAAAAAGGGAAAGACAACATAATAGCCGACACTCTAACACAGGATGAGGACACTGAAAATAAGGAAACAATTACTCTACAGGTGGGACTAATTAGAGTAATACAAGAAGAAGGGGTATAAGACGTAGATTAAAGTAAGGAAATATACAGGGAGTTGGTTTTGCCTCGAGAAAATTTATTTAAAAATGCAGATAAATTTTATCGAATACAAGGCGGGGATTTGTTATATTTCTATTTGATATGAAAATTAAATTTTGATAATTATAAACAGAATTCAATTTAATATAAAATATTTTCAATTTTCTCAACAACGGGCATATAAATTTAGAACAACCTGTATACAACAAATTGTTATATTTAATTTTAAGAAGTGATTAAATAAGACTCAAGTGAAATCGATAATAGGTCATTATCGTTGTTCGCGGAAGGTTCGATCATTAGCCGATGCTAAATAAGACTTAGTGGAAGTACATAATAGATCATTAAATTTTGTAATTAGTAGAAAGTAATTTTAGAATGGGAATTAACTATTTTTCTTTTGAAATCCATTAAGCATATTTAGAAAGATTAAAAATTGGTTTTGAGGAATACTGCGAATGAGAGTTGGTGGTGGAAGTTTGATTTGTGAATCTGGAAGGGATATTTAGAAAGTAGGGGAATGAATGACAAAGAGAGAGCAGAATGTTTTGAGCTGTCGAGAAGTGAAGTCCAGTAGTAGACGGTAGTGTACGGAGAGTGAGAAAGCCGGTGTAGTTCCGTGAGTGTGGAGTATCTATCGTGGAACGAGAGGTAGGCCAGGTTGAGAGTAAAAGAACCTCCTTGAGCCAAGAGTTCCCGGTAGCTGATTGCAGTTTCGAAAAAGGTAGAACACAGCATCACGACAGAAGCAGGAAACGAGAGCTATACGAGCTAGTTTCAAAGGAGAACATTACTGGAAGCCAGGACGAGGTTTTGATTGCAGCCAAGGATAGCAGGAAACGGGTCTTGTGTGAAGACATTCTCAGTTCACCAGAAAAAGTTCAGTCTCATTTGTTTGGACATGAATGAATGGGTTTTTCGTATTAAATACAACATTTAAAATTGAAGAAACATAATCAATAATATCAGAAAAGCTTCATCAAACTTAAATAGAATTGTTGCTAATAAATCATAATAGTTAAATGTTAATAAAAACTTTCAATTGGAAACCAAAAGGAAATAAGATTCCCATGTGTAAATGTTATGTTTAAGAATAATAAGATATAGCAAATAGTAAGCAGTGATTGCCATTTAAATAAAATAAACAATATTTTGATTACAATTGTAACCCATATGTGTTATTATTTTACTCTTTTCTTTCCTATCCCGATTAGGAACCATTGAGAAATACTTAGAAGCCACGTAAGTAAGTAATTAATTTTATAAAAAGCCCTGAGATTGAAAACATATTGATATGTGATCTGGTAAATTAATTAGATTATTATTAATGCATTGATTAAATGAAATGACATATAAAAATATTATCTCATATCAATAATCAAGATCACATCAATATATATATATATATATATATATATATATATATATAGTGGTTTGAAGTTTCAGCAATTCGGTCATGTGAAATAAAAGTCTATTTGTTATTTCTCAATATTTCGTCACACTTTTGTGACTTGTTCAGGAGAAAACTGTAAATTTATTAAGATTAGAAATTAACAAAAGCTAAATATTTAATTACTTACAACTATAAGAGTATTAATTTAGATTTTTTTAACATATCGTAAGGGACATTGACTTAATTTTGATTTTGACATTTATTATTTCGGAGTTATGGTAACTGCAATAAATTTTATATTCATAGAATATTGTCTGATATTTAAAATTCTTTTTTTAATAATAAATAGGTCAAAGTAAACCAAAGAAAATATTAACGGAATTTTAAGGTGAAATTTAAAAAAAAATTTAAAGATACATATTATCAAAACTCCAGAATCTATTAATTATAAGACTGATACTAACCATTTGAGTAATATCTACTGTAACATTCTAAATAATAAATAACCTTTAAAATATTTTCAAAAAGTGTAAAAATTCAAACAAATTACTCAATTATCCACCTAATAATTAATCCATCTTAATTTTTATTTAATTTCGAAAAATATCAGCCTTATACTAACTCACTATGTACCATCACTTATATTTTATAGATCAATTTAATATACTCTAGTCTCTTTCTAAAATTTTTCTACTATTAATCATACCTTTCCACCTTAAAATTCCGTTAATATTTTCTTTGGTTTACTTTGACCTATTTATTATTAAAAAAAGAATTTTAAATATCAGACAATATTCTATGAATATAAAATTTATTGCAGTTACCATAACTCCGAAATAATAAATGTCAAAATCAAAATTAAGTCAATGTCCCTTACGATATGTTAAAAAAATCTAAATTAATACTCTTATAGTTGTAAGTAATTAAATATTTAGCTTTTGTTAATTTCTAATCTTAATAAATTTACAGTTTTCTCCTGAAGAAGTCACAAAAGTGTGACGAAATATTGAGAAATAACAAATAGACTTTTATTTCACATGACCGAATTGCTGAAACTTCAAACCACTATAACACAGTACGGTCGAAAATATTTGTACAAATATATATATATATATATATATATATATATATATATATATATATATATATATATATATATCCAAGTTAAACTATTATTCTTCTAACTTGGCTATACTGTACTGATGACGACTAATGAGTCAGAAACACGTGTCTGCAGTTGCATTCCATCTTTTTATATTGTAAATTTTGTTTTCACATTCACATTTCGAGTTATTTGCCAATGATTTTTCTTTTCTATATTTATAGTTGTACTCGATTACTTAACATCCTTTATTGTATAAGGTTTTGGCTTTTCTTTCCTCAGGTAGCTTTACCTCCGTGACTGTGTTGGTCGTCGCCCTGAAAGGCAGGGTCTTCTGACATTGTTGTCACAAATGGTAATATTGCTCCTGTAGTGATCTTTTTCCAAGTTAAACTATTATTCTTCTAACTTGGCTATACTGTACTGATGACGACTAATGAGTCAGAAACACGTGTCTGCAGTTGCATTCCATCTTTTTATATTGTAAATTTTGTTTTCACATTCACATTTCGAGTTATTTGCCAATGATTTTTCTTTTCTATATTTATAGTTGTACTCGATTACTTAACATCCTTTATTGTATAAGGTTTTGGCTTTTCTTTCCTCAGGTAGCTTTACCTCCGTGACTGTGTTGGTCGTCGCCCTGAAAGGCAGGGTCTTCTGACATTGTTGTCACAAATGGTAATATTGCTCCTGTAGTGATCTTTTTCCAAGTTAAACTATTATTCTTCTAACTTGGCTATACTGTACTGATGACGACTAATGAGTCAGAAACACGTGTCTGCAGTTGCATTCCATCTTTTTATATTGTAAATTTTGTTTTCACATTCACATTTCGAGTTATTTGCCAATGATTTTTCTTTTCTATATATATATATATATATATATATATATATATATATATATTAATATTATTAACTTGTTTCTTGTAATTTAAATTCAAAATTTTGTTTGCTTAACTTAAATTCATTTGTAATTAAATTAAATTCAATCCCTAATCCATATCCCCTCAGGATAGCTTTTAGTTTCACTTGTTTATTATTCAGAACCACGAGTCAGGAAAAGGATCTTTTGCATCCAGTACTTCGTTGGTTCACTTAGGAGCTTGTTGCCCTTCAACTCATTGAGAGTTATATATATTTATTATTTATATTATTGAGGTATTTTTATTATTCATATTTCTATAGGATTTAACGTTGCCGTACGTATTGCAATCGTTCAATTATTTGGTGAAGGTTGTTATTTAACCTAGATGTAAGTTGGGGGTACGCTCCATATAAGAGCTACTCCAGTACTAATGTAACTATAGTTTTATTCTTATATTCAGATAGGTAATTAAGTCAAATTGTCATTTTAGAGTCACATAGTTTCACTTATCGTAACTCAGAGGTTGTCAATAATCTAGGTAGTTATATTTAATAAATATTTATTTGTTTTTGTATATCAATTATTTTTTTTTCTTTTCCCTTATTTTTGAATTTATTGATTTAATATATTGAATATTTTACAGCAGTGTAAGATACCTGGGAGGTTGGTCAATTCCGATATTCTGGCGCCCGCAATTTAGTCTATTTTATTGATCTCCTATATTTTTCTATTTTTATTATATTATTATATTTTTTACTCTGTCTATTTTATAAGCATCTCTTTTTATATTCATGTTTCTTGTTCTAGTCATCATCTCTCTTTAGTTTGAGCTACTGTTCTTCGACAGGCATGCAAACGAGCCGTACCCATCCTTGAGTGTCAAGTTGTTCTCTTGCATCTCTTGCTAGCCAATTCTATTTAGTTTGCCTTTGTCTCTCCATACTTACATTATCAGTTCATCACCCTTCCTTCACTTATTTCATCTTATCATTTTCGTTCTACAAATACTACTGCAAAGTAGTATTTTTGCTACACTGTGTCATAATAATTTAAAACTCGTGGTGCAGTCTTTTGAAAAAAAATTAAGCTTAAAAAATATACTTATATGTACTTGTTTACAATACAAATTATTTTTTATAGAGATTTACGATTTAAAAAGTGAAAATGTGTTGGATAGTATAGATATAGATGGACACTTTTTGAAGTTATACTTCTTTACCGGCGATAGAGGGTGATTTTTTTATATGTTAAAACCTATCAGCCCGGCGCATGCGCATTATAACTTTGTTCTGATTGGATGTTCAAATGACATGTCAAAAATTATCCGATATGGCAGCTGTGGTTTGGAGGTAAAAGTAAAGGTAAACAATAAATGTATAATATATTAGTTTTATTGTTGTGAGGACAGAAACAAAAAAGTTTATAATATTGTAGTGACTTTTAAATAGTTTTTAAAAGCAACAGGTACGTAATAATTGTTAATGTATCATGGGTATAAACCTACCTATTTGATCTGCCAAAATACATAGTATGTAATACTTTTATTTATATAATTTGATTACCATCAAAATTTCTATCAATATTCACCTAATATATTGTTTTTTTACTCTATGTTTTGTTGTATTTTTTCAATTCTAAATCATTTCAATTCAAAATTAAAATAATTTGATCAATTATCAAAATATCAAAATATCACAAGTTTAATCCGTTTAGTTAGTCGATCTTCGCACATAATGACACATAGTGTCCGTGGCTAAGCGGAGAAGGCGAATGAATTCCAATACCAACCGCTCTTATCAGCGCTGGTTCGAGTCCCAATAGAAACTTTCTTTTTTGTTTTTTTTTAATATATTTTATGATTGTAAGTACATTTATTATATAATTGTATTTTGAGAAAATACGTATTTAGTTAAAAAAAATTTCGACAATTAATGTTCAGACATCATTTGTGGCTTGTTTAATGTGTTTGTGTGTGTTTTATTCTTTTATTATTTTAATTTTTGGCACTGTTCTAATAAAAATGTTTGAGAAGTAGTAAGTATAAATTAGTTTAATATTTAAACAAAATATAAATAAAAAGTATATTAATTTCGTTTAAATCATATAATAGAAGTATAACTTCTTACGTGCGTACAAAGTACACACACATTCTTTTTTATTTTAGTATTAAGTGGATATAATTATTTAGAATATTAATAAAATATGTACTAGTAATTTGTATTAGTTTTAGGCACGGTCTTTTCACCTCCGAATAAAAGTTATTCGGAGGTTTATTTGACAGATTTACATGTAATCTGCCGGATAAACTTCCCAATAAATAGTTATTCGGAGGTGAAAAGACCGGGCCTTAATAGTATTAATTCTCATCATGTATCTGGCTAAATAGCTAGGCGCTAAAGCCACAAAATAAAAAAAAAATTGAAAAAAAAACATTCTTAGTGGCGTAGCACCTTTACTTGACTTGGGGGCGAGGCGAGTTATTAAATTCTATTTTCTTATTGCGGTCATTTTGTGACGTAGTAAGAAGTTATATAAATGACGTCTGTTATGTTCGTGTAAAACTCACTTAACCATGAATGTAGGTTGGTACTACTGTCATCTGAACGACAGCTGTCATATACTATATACTTAATACTTGGATAATAAAGTGGGACTTCTGTATGAGCTTTAGTAACGTTCGGTTGTGTGACAGTTCAGTGTGGAAGTGATAATTCAAAAAAAAACGCAGGCGGCAAAAACAAAATAGGAACTACATAATAGAGGTAACTAACAAATTTCCTATCTGTTGAATTCCTAAATTTCCTGTACTTTCTTTGAATAAAATAAATTATACATTATCTAGTTAGGTAAAAAAAGACAGCTTTGCATTACACGGTTAATTATGGGGGATACCATGGGGGTCTACTAACCCCCCCGGTGATGAGGAGATGTTAGATAATATAGAAAACACTGAAAATAATAGTAGTTTAAATAATACATCATTACTTGATAGCAATGATAATTCAAATACTATTAATAACAATGAAATAAAAAAAGGAAAAAAACATTTCTTTTATCAGTACACTGATACCGGTCCGTTTGAGGTATATATGGAATCAAAAGGCGATAACGTTGGTAATTATAGTTTTTTGAAATTATCAAAATACATAAATGACAAAAAAATCGAGAATGTACTTAAACTTAGCAAAAAAGGAAAAAACCGAATTAGCGTTGCTTTCAAGAAATGGGAGGATGCTAATAAATTTGTTTTAAATGACGTGGTCAGAAATGATGGATATGAATTGTTTATTCCGGCAAATAACGTAACATGTAGGGGAGTCGTTAATAATGTAGATACTAGTATATCGGATGCAGATCTAATCAAATTTTCGGGATTGGCTTCGGTCAACATTAAAGTACTAGAGATAAGACGATTTAAACGGAAGTCTAAATATGACACGGAGAAATATATTGATACAGAAACAGTCGCATTTACCTTTTCGGGAAAAGTAATCCCGAAGGAAGTGAATATATATGGGATCCCTTTTAGGGTAAAACCATACATGATACCAGTGGTTCAATGTTATCGGTGTTTTCTTTTTGGACACACAAAAAATCTTTGTAGAGGGGGAGAAAAATGTAAAACCTGCGCGGACAAAATACATGAAGGGGATTGTTCGATGAAATGTTTTCATTGTAATAGCAGCTTTCATATAAGTACCTATGAGGAGTGTCCAGAGTATGTGAGACAGCGGAATATTAAGGCTGTCATGTCTCTGGACAATCTTTCATACTACGAGGCATGCGAGAAATTTCCTTATGTTTCTACTAGAAAATCGCAAGAGAATAATATATTCAGAATGAGCCAGGAGGAATTCCCAACATTACATAAAACTCAAACAAATAATTTAGAGACAATTCCCATCAATATGCGATGGATAGAAAATGTAAAGAGTAACTCTGAACACCTGTTTAGTAGAAAAATTGAGAATAACTCAAACAAAAATAAAAGAAAGGCTAATGAAACAAATAAGACATACAATAAAGAAGTACACAATCAATATTTATTATCTCCAAATGGGAGAAGCGAAGAGAGAGCTCGTGTAGTAAACAATGAGACTCCTGGATGTTCCCGTACAGAACAACTAGAGAGGGACACAGAAAAAACACTGAATGCGATATTAAAAAAACTAGATTGGAAACATAAGGAACATATAATCAATTACTTGAACCAGCTATTTATACATGAAAGCTCATCGAACCAAAAGTTGCTAGATTTAGATGGATATCAAGAATCCACTTATTATCCAATGGAACATAAAAAGTTTAAGCAGTAACTATAACAGTCTAAAATATTTCATAAGCGAACATAGACCCAAATTAATTCTATTAAATGAAACTTGGCTAAAAAATGATCATCACTTCTATCTAAGAGGATATGAAATACATAGGTTGGATCGAGGGGATGGTTATGGTGGCCTAACTACTGTGGTTCATAATAGTCTGGATCACAAAATAGTATATAGGTATAATAATAATGTTAGTAAAATTCAAATTTTAGCAACAAAAATAATAGATTGGGACATTACAGTTATTAACATTTATATCCATCCTAGGGCAAAAATAAATTTAAATAGTTGGGTTGGACGCATAAATAAAATCAGGGGAAATAAAATTTTAATGAGGGATATGAATGCACATAATGCACTTTGGGGAAGTCAAGTGTCTGCTAATGTTAATGGAACAATAATTGCTGAATCCTTAGAGGATTTGGATCTAGTTTGCTGCAATGATGGGAGACCCACGCGGATTACCCTACCTGGACAGAATGCCTCAGCGGTAGACCTAACACTAATTTCCTCGGAAATTGCAAATATATGCCAATGGGATGTGTTAGAGGATTCTGGAGGCAGTGATCATTTTCCAACTTCTTGCAAAATCGCAATTGTAAATGAAAATATAGTAACACAAAAAAGTCATAAAAGAAATACAAAGAATGTCAATTGGGAGAATTATGCTTCAAAAATAGAAGACTTGAAGAAGAATGGGTGTGAAGACTATAATTCATTTACACAAATTATGGAAATGGTGAGTGATGAGGAAATACCTCTCTTGAAAACAGAAAAATCAATAAGAAAAAAGAAAAGCCCTCCCTGGTGGGATAAGGAATGCTCTAATTTAATAAATACAAGAAAAGAAAAAATTAAAAAATATAAGGAAGAAGCAAGCAATGAAAATTATATTGAAATCAAAAAAATATTTGCATACAGTAAAAAAATATTTAAAACAAATAAAAGAAATAGCTTCAAAAGCTTTTGCAATGGATTGACAAGGGACACTCCTCTATCTGAAATATGGCGAACAGTTAAGTTATTCTCCACATATCAAAATGCTGTAATCCCTGCTAAACTTCCCAACAAACACATAGCTCAGAACATAATAAATAATTTGGCAATTGACATAACAGATCCTGAGTTCACGGTTACCCTAACTAACGAGGATGTGGAGGACATTTCAAGGCAAGAAATAATAAGTGTCATAAATAAAAAGGATAAGGCTACTGGCTTAGATCTTGTAACATATAGCATGATAAACAGACTTCCCCTGGTGGCGCTAGATGCATTGTCAAATATATTTAATCAAATAGTTAAAAGAAACACAGGTTTTCCACAAGAATGGAAAAACACCCTTGTCATTCCCTTTTTAAAACCCAATAGAGACCCTCTATGTGAGGATAATTATAGAAACATAGCTCTAGAGTCATGTGTAGGCAAAATTTTGCAAAATATAATTAAATTAAGAATAGAACAAATAACGGAAAAAAAATCGATATTAAACCCTAAGCAGTTAGGTTTCAGGAGAAACAAAGGGTGCAACGATAATTTAGCTTTAACAATTAATTATATTAGAACTGGATTTAGTAAAAATTTAAATACAATTGGAATTTTTTTGGATATCAGTAGGGCATATGATACAGTCAATATATATTTGCTATATAAATATTTATTAAAGTATGACATCCCAATAACTTATGCAAACTTGATCTTGCAATTTTTGCTCAACAGAAATATCTACGTTAAAGACAAATCAAATAATATATTAGGCCCAATGCAAGCATCCACTGGATTGCCTCAAGGGTCTCCACTCAGTCCAATATTATTCAATCTCTATACTAGATCCCTACATGATTTAATAAACCATCAGATGGAGTGTTTTCAATATGCAGATGATTTTGTAATTTTGGTGCAAGGATCTGATATATACAAGCTAATTAATTCCTTAAATACCCATATAATAAATTTACAGGAGTGGTTTGAGAAACACAACTTTAAAATTTCAGCACACAAATCAAAAGCAATAATATTTAGAAAAAGAAGTCAGGCTTATAACTTCCCACATTTGATATATCAAAATATGGAAATTCCATGGAAAAATGAAATAAAGTATCTGGGATTTCATTTACAGTGCAATTTGAATATGACAATTCAAATTAACGACATGATAACTAAAGAAAACAAAGGAATAAATGTCATGAGAGCAATTTGTGGTACAAAATGGGGAGCTGACCCGAACATTCTTTTGAGTTTATACAAAGGAATAGTTAGAACTCATTTAGATTAAGCAGCCAATCTTTTAAACCCCTGCAGTAAAAGTTTGATGATGAGGTTGGAACAAGTACAGAATGTTGCCTTGAGAATCGTAACGGGTTGTCTACGTTCTACACCCATCTTAATATTGCAAGCAGAATGTTCAGTAACAACGTTACAAGTTAGAAGGGAGATACTAGCACATAAATATATACTCAAACAAATGCCTGAAAAAAACAATATCATAGTAAAGAGTCTAAATAAGCTAAACGAAGCAATAAATGCAAAAAATAGATTCTGGGGGAACAAGGTCATACCAGATTACTCACTAGCATATACAAATATACTCAAAAAACAAAAAACATAATTAGATATAGAATCAATCCTATATATGAGGTAGAAAGAAAAACTCTTCTATATCCGATTACAATTAAAAGTCTAGAATTTGAAAAATATGAAATTGAATCGAACGAAAGGTTCATAGCTAAATATGGTGGAATATATAATAATCATATCCACGTATATACAAATGGATCAATAGACCCACAAACAAATCAATCGGGATTTGGAATTTACATCCCGAGCATCAATTATAAATATTCGTCACGACTCCATAACTACACACAAATCTGCACAACTGAAATATTAGCGGTACACAAAGCCATCTCGGTATGTATTGAAAAGGAAATCATGAAAGCAGTGATCTTTGTAGATTCAAAAAGTGCCTTATCCAAAATATCTACAGTAGACTCCCGTAAGTTCGGCCTCGGTTAGTTCGGTCTCCACTTAGTCCGGCCGGCTCTTTGAGCATTAGTCACACACTTTGCACATCAAAAATCATTAGAAAAGAAAATTCAGAAAAAAATTACTGACTTTTTTTAAGTGTTTAAGAAGCCAAACCACCAATGTGCAATAATATTTTTACATTTTATTAGGCCCAGAGTTCTGTAAGTATTGTTTTATAGTATTTTTCTAACGGTCTATATTTTTATATAAATATGTTAAAAATATGTCAGAGTATTCCTCTGTGTTGTCTTTTACTTAATGTACAAGTGTTTTGTTTTTGCTAGATCCATACAAACAATAAATTGGCATTTTTTAGATAAGCATCGGTTAGTTCGGCCACTTTTAAGTTCGGTCTAGGATCCGGTCCCGAGGTGGCCGAACTTACGGGAGTCTACTGTAGTCACAAATGGGACCAAATGGATTATGTAACTATAATGACCAAAAAACTATTGGTAGATGCAAATAATATGGGATTTTCAATAGGATTAGAATGGGTACCGGGACATCAGGGGATTAAAGGCAACGAGGTGGCAGATAGCTTGGCCAATATTGGGAGAGAATTAAGAGTACCATAAGATGTAAAAAACATCAGCTCAGATATCTTTTGTGTTACAAAAAAGAACATCTTGACTCAATTTTACAATAACTGGTATTCCCAAATTAAAGGTAAATATCCGGACTATTATGGACTGCAGAATAGTTTCCCTATAAAACCTTGGTATAACAAATGTGGATATTTGGGTAGAAACAATATTACTAACTTTAATCGTTTACGAAGTGGACATTGCAAAACTCCTTGTTATCTCCACAAAATAGGCAAAACGGAAACACCGATATGCGAATGTGGTACTATGGGAACATTGGTACACATCATCTTTGAGTGCGCCATAAATAAACATAAAGATATGGATTTGTATCTAGAACTAATAAAAGCTGGAATAGACAGTCCAATATCTTTACAGAGCATTTTATATAAACCCTCGAATAAAGTTATTAAGATAATCAATAAATTTATCAAATTTTTTCAAGTAGATCTATAGAATTTTTAAAAAATAATAATAATAATAATAATAATAATAATTGTTCCCTGAAACGGAGGGTTCATTACTGGCCATTCAGGATCAGGTTATACCAACCAGAAATTACCTGAAATATATCATCAAAGACCCTCAGGTTCAAAACGACAGATGCCGATATGGATGTCAAGCCCAAGAAACCATCCAACATCTTACAGGGGGCTGCCAGGCATTTGCTGCAACTGAATACAAGGAACGGCATGATGCAGTAGCAAAAATCCTTCATCAAGAGATAGCTATCAAGCTGGGACTTCTCCAAACAGACCATCTCCCGTATTATCAATACGTCCCTGAGAGTATGCTTGAGGATGGCAACTACAAGCTATACTGGGACCGCACTGTGCTCACAGACCAAACAGTGGCACATAATAGACCAGATCTCGTACTAGTTAATAAATTAACAAGACAAACAACACTAATTGATGTGGCGATACCTAACAACAATAATCTACGTAGTAAATTTACTGAAAAGATCGCCAAATACAGAGATCTAGAAATTCAAATACGAAGGCAATGGAGAATGCAAAGTACCCAGACGATACCGATTATTATTTCTACTACTGGAGTCATTCCGAAGACCCTCCTCGAAAGCATAAAAAAGCTGGGTCTGAATGAACATCTTTATAAGACCATGCAGAAAGCTGTACTACTCGCGACGGCCAGATGCGTACGAAAATTTCTGGGAGATACACCTGCATTCCAAGTCACCTAGGGCTCGATAACACGGAAAGAGTCCCACCAGAGCTCAATCCTTTTGATACCGTAGGTATCTGGGATGAGTCAATTTTCCCCTTAGAGGGAGTGTGAGCCGTATGGCTAAATCTGATAATAATAATAATAATACGATATAATAATAATAATAATGTACGAACACACCTCACAAAAGCACAAAAACACCACCCTAAAAGTGCAGTAGAACGAACGACATTACCGCGGTATTTAGGAGGCAGAGGTCTTATGGATATAGGTGAGCAATTAGATAAACAGATTGCTAATTTAAGGACTTATTTTCAGATGCAGGCTGAGTCATCTACTCTACATCGCGCTATTTGCGCAGTAGATGACACAACACCGATCAAACTGAGGGAACCAGAAATGCGCATAAACCACCTTTCTAAGGACGAAAAAGTGCGCGCCTGGATGGGTAAACCTCTGCACGGGCGACATCCCAATGAGGTCAGCCAAGATTATGTCGACAATATAGCGTCGAACTACTGGTTGACGTCAGGAAAGATGTTCCCTGAAACGGAGGGTTCATTACTGTCCATTCAGGATCAGGTTATACCAACCAGAAATTACCTGAAATATATCATCAAAGACCCTCAGGTTCAAAACGACAGATGCCGATATGGATGTCAAGCCCAAGAAACCATCCAACATCTTACAGGGGGCTGCCAGGCATTTGCTGCAACTGAATACAAGGAACGGCATGACGCAGTGGGAAAAATCCTTCATCAAGAGATAGCTATCAAGCTGGGACTTCTCCAAACGGACCATCTCCCGTATTATCAATACGTCCCCGAGAGTATGCTTGAGGATGGCAACTACAAGCTATACTGGGACCGCACTGTGCTCACAGACCAAACAGTGGCACATAATAGACCAGATCTCGTACTAGTTAATAAATTAACAGGACAAACAACACTAATTGATGTGGCGATACCTAACAACAATAATCTACGCAGTAAATTTACTGAAAAGATCGCCAAGTACAGAGATCTGGAAATTCAAATACGAAGGCAATGGAGAATGCGAAGTACCCAGACGATACCGATTATTATGTCTACCACTGGAGTCATTCCGAAGACCCTCCTCGAAAGCATAAAAAAGCTGGGTCTAAATGAACACCTTTATAAGACCATACAGAAAGCTGTATTGCTCGCGACGGCAAGATGCGTACGAAAATTTCTGGGAGAAACTCCAGCATACCAAGTCACCTAGGGCTCGATAACACGGAAAGAGTCCCACCAGAGCTCAATCCTTTTGATACCGTAGGTATCTGGGATGAGTCAATTTTCCCCTTATAGGGAGTGTGAGCCGTATGGCTAAATCTGGATAATAATAATAGTTGTGGCGCCTGTGGGAGTTTTTTGTTAGTTCTTCTATCAGGCGCGGCCCCCTGCGAATGGGGGATGCTTTCTGGGTATTCGTAGCGCCAATACCCAGAGAGTAGCAGGGATACTTGCCGTGGAACAAAAACTGACACCTGGCAGTAGGTATAAAATGCACACCCATGAGAATTGAGAATCATAATTTATGTTTAGGATCGCTGCCTGGGGATCGCCAGGGCACGTCTGGAGCCGGCGCTGGACGTGACAGCATGCGGGACGTCGGTGGCAGGGTGTTGAGGAGGCGGGCCCCTGTCATACAATCAGCTACAGCCCAACCACAACCACAACCACAAGCGAGCCAAACAACAACAAGAGCTCCACCCGCCGAAGGTGCTGCGCTGGATCATCAGCCGGCGCTCACTCAAGCGGGACGACCGAGGCAGCGCATGAAATGGACTGTGTCCATCAATGAGAATATTTTGCGCTTCTACTACAAGGTGACAAACCTCGGTCAAGAAACAATCGGCTACCGACAACAGCTGTATGCCGAATTTTGCAGGACGTACTCAGATATGCAAGTATCGGAGCAACGAGTATCAGACCAATACCGGGTAATTATAAGAAACAACCTTATCCCAGAGACTAGACGCAATATCATCAGAAGCGAAGTCGAACGGGAGATTCATAACGATGTTGTAATTGAAGATCAAGTCCCCAATGAAGTGCATGAGCAGATTCCTGAGCTTGCCATACAAGAAACTCAACCTGACAATACAGAGCAGGAAAACAACGAGCTACATGATAAACTAGTAAGCGAAATGGCACGTGCTGTACAAGAGTTTAATGGAACAAACCCACTTAGCAGACCACCGCTACCACGAATAAACTCTTGTAAGAGACTAGGTGTGCTGTTACAAATTGTGAACACTGAAGTCCTACCCAATTATGTCGTAGAAGCCCACACATTAGAGTATCTGCACATGCTAATCTACTGTGCAGCAACAGCAATTGCTAATGTAATGGGCATTAAGATCAGAACACGACGGGGTTCTAATAACGGAAGGACTGGTAGCAGCATTGCACCCTGGGAAAAAAGACTGCTCGGAAAGATTGAATTGCTGCGTAGGGATATTGGTCGAGTCACAGAATATATACGAGGTGTAAGAAGTACAAGTGTCATCAGGAGAGCTGAAGAAATAATACGGAATACTGCAAGACACTCAAGATACGATTCAGAAAACAACACAGCCCAACAGTGCCTGGATACGTTAAAACAAAGACTCTCAGTTTATTCAGGACGACTAAGAAGGTACAAAGTGAGTAACAACCGAAAATCCGACAATGCCGTTTTTGAGACTGCTGAGAAGGCGTTCTATCGAAAACTCAATTCCACCGTAGAAAATCTCGATAAGTCTTATCCAAGCCAAGAAGAAATTCATGAGTTTTGGGGAAATCAACTTTCCACACCAGCTGCTCTTAACAACAATGCTGGATGGATCGAAGATACGGCACAGAACTGCCAACACTACACTACTACTCTCTACGAACCCTTCACCACTGAAGAAGTCTCAAATATCATCAAAGAGCTTCATAACTGGAAATCTCCTGGACCAGACGGAGTTCAAAACTTTTGGCTCAAGAAGTTTTGGAGTGCTCATGAATGCTTATCAACACTAATTAATTATGTTATTTCTAATCCGCAGGATATACCATCATTCCTAACTCAGGGAACCACTTATTTAATACCGAAGGATCAAAATAACACCCAAGATCCAGCAAAATACCGCCCAATTACTTGTCTTCCAACTTTGTATAAATTGGTCACATCCTGTGTAGCCCGGCGTATCTACCAACACTGTGCGCTGAACAATATCATAGAGCCTCAACAGAAAGGATGCGCTAAGGGTTCCATGGGCTGCAAAGAACAACTTATCATCGACTCAGTCATTTCTAATCAAGCATATTCCAAAAAGAGGAACCTATTTACTGCTTTTATTGATTACAAGAAGGCCTTTGATTCAGTGCCGCATGAATGGCTTATAGATATATTGAGAATATATAAAGTCGATGATAATATAGTGACCTTTTTACAACATATAATGACAGAGTGGAAAACTAGAATTCACCTTCAAATACCTGGTGAAAGTAACATCGAAACTGAAAATATCGCAATCAGCCGGGTCCTGTTTCAAGGAGATTCGTTGAGTCCTCTGTGGTTCTGTCTAGCTATGAACCCACTATCTCAGCTATTGATCTCCACAGATGCAGGTTTTAGCATCAAAAATAACAACAATGTGGTGGCGAAGCTTAATCATTTATTGTACATGGATGATTTGAAATTAATGGCTTCCACTCGAAACCAACTCGACGAGATGCTAAAAACTGTAGAAACTTTTTCTAATGATATTAGTATGTACTTCGGACTAGACAAGTGCCGTATTTTAAATATAGTCAGAGGAAAAGTACAGCCCGGAGGATTCGATATGCAAAATGGCCAGAACATCGAGGCCATGGGTGAAAACGATATGTACAAATATCTTGGAGTAAAGCAAGCGCGGAAAATTGACCATAAACAAATGAAAACAGAGATAACTACTGAGTTTATACGAAGGGTAAAACAGCTGCTTCGCTCACACCTTAACAGTAGAAATTTGTTTAAGGCACTAAACACCTACGCATGTTCCGCGCTTAGCTACTCATTTGGTATTGTTAAGTGGACAAAAACAGATATAGAAGCTCTTCAGCGAAAAGTGCGAACACACCTCACAAAGGCACAAAAACACCATCCTAAGAGTGCAGTAGAAAGAACAACATTACCACGGAATCTAGGAGGAAGAGGACTTATGGATATAGGTGAGCAATTAGATAAACAAATTGCTAATTTAAGAACTTATTTTCAGATGCAGGCTGAGACATCTACTCTACATCGCGCTATCTGCGCAGTAGATGACACAACACCGATCAAACTGAGGGAACCAGAAATGCGCATAAACCACCTTACTAAGGACGAAAAAGTGCGCGCCTGGATGGGTAAACCTCTGCACGGGCGACATCCCAATGAGGTCAGCCAAGACTATGTCGACAATATAGCGTCGAACTACTGGTTGACATCAGGAAAGATGTTCCCTGAAACGGAGGGTTCATTACTGGCCATTCAGGATCAGGTTATACCAACCAGAAATTACCTGAAATATATCATCAAAGACCCTCAGGTTCAAAACGACAGATGCCGATATGGATGTCAAGCCCAAGAAACCATCCAACATCTTACAGGGGGCTGCCAGGCATTTGCTGCAACTGAATACAAGGAACGGCATGATGCAGTAGCAAAAATCCTTCATCAAGAGATAGCTATCAAGCTGGGACTTCTCCAAACAGACCATCTCCCGTATTATCAATACGTCCCTGAGAGTATGCTTGAGGATGGCAACTACAAGCTATACTGGGACCGCACTGTGCTCACAGACCAAACAGTGGCACATAATAGACCAGATCTCGTACTAGTTAATAAATTAACAAGACAAACAACACTAATTGATGTGGCGATACCTAACAACAATAATCTACGTAGTAAATTTACTGAAAAGATCGCCAAATACAGAGATCTAGAAATTCAAATACGAAGGCAATGGAGAATGCAAAGTACCCAGACGATACCGATTATTATTTCTACTACTGGAGTCATTCCGAAGACCCTCCTCGAAAGCATAAAAAAGCTGGGTCTGAATGAACATCTTTATAAGACCATGCAGAAAGCTGTACTACTCGCGACGGCCAGATGCGTACGAAAATTTCTGGGAGATACACCTGCATTCCAAGTCACCTAGGGCTCGATAACACGGAAAGAGTCCCACCAGAGCTCAATCCTTTTGATACCGTAGGTATCTGGGATGAGTCAATTTTCCCCTTAGAGGGAGTGTGAGCCGTATGGCTAAATCTGATAATAATAATAATAATACGATATAATAATAATAATAATGTACGAACACACCTCACAAAAGCACAAAAACACCACCCTAAAAGTGCAGTAGAACGAACGACATTACCGCGGTATTTAGGAGGCAGAGGTCTTATGGATATAGGTGAGCAATTAGATAAACAGATTGCTAATTTAAGGACTTATTTTCAGATGCAGGCTGAGTCATCTACTCTACATCGCGCTATTTGCGCAGTAGATGACACAACACCGATCAAACTGAGGGAACCAGAAATGCGCATAAACCACCTTTCTAAGGACGAAAAAGTGCGCGCCTGGATGGGTAAACCTCTGCACGGGCGACATCCCAATGAGGTCAGCCAAGATTATGTCGACAATATAGCGTCGAACTACTGGTTGACGTCAGGAAAGATGTTCCCTGAAACGGAGGGTTCATTACTGTCCATTCAGGATCAGGTTATACCAACCAGAAATTACCTGAAATATATCATCAAAGACCCTCAGGTTCAAAACGACAGATGCCGATATGGATGTCAAGCCCAAGAAACCATCCAACATCTTACAGGGGGCTGCCAGGCATTTGCTGCAACTGAATACAAGGAACGGCATGACGCAGTGGGAAAAATCCTTCATCAAGAGATAGCTATCAAGCTGGGACTTCTCCAAACGGACCATCTCCCGTATTATCAATACGTCCCCGAGAGTATGCTTGAGGATGGCAACTACAAGCTATACTGGGACCGCACTGTGCTCACAGACCAAACAGTGGCACATAATAGACCAGATCTCGTACTAGTTAATAAATTAACAGGACAAACAACACTAATTGATGTGGCGATACCTAACAACAATAATCTACGCAGTAAATTTACTGAAAAGATCGCCAAGTACAGAGATCTGGAAATTCAAATACGAAGGCAATGGAGAATGCGAAGTACCCAGACGATACCGATTATTATGTCTACCACTGGAGTCATTCCGAAGACCCTCCTCGAAAGCATAAAAAAGCTGGGTCTAAATGAACACCTTTATAAGACCATACAGAAAGCTGTATTGCTCGCGACGACAAGATGCGTACGAAAATTTCTGGGAGAAACTCCAGCATACCAAGTCACCTAGGGCTCGATAACACGGAAAGAGTCCCACCAGAGCTCAATCCTTTTGATACCGTAGGTATCTGGGATGAGTCAATTTTCCCCTTATAGGGAGTGTGAGCCGTATGGCTAAATCTGGATAATAATAATAGTTGTGGCGCCTGTGGGAGTTTTTTGTTAGTTCTTCTATCAGGCGCGGCCCCCTGCGAATGGGGGATGCTTTCTGGGTATTCGTAGCGCCAATACCCAGAGAGTAGCAGGGATACTTGCCGTGGAACAAAAACTGACACCTGGCAGTAGGTATAAAATGCACACCCATGAGAATGGAGAATCATAATTTATGTTTAGGATCGCTGCCTGGGGATCGCCAGGGCACGTCTGGAGCCGGCGCTGGACGTGACAGCATGCGGGACGTCGGTGGCAGGGTGTTGAGGAGGCGGGCCCCTGTCATACAATCAGCTACAGCCCAACCACAACCACAACCACAAGCGAGCCAAACAACAACAAGAGCTCCACCCGCCGAAGGTGCTGCGCTGGATCATCAGCCGGCGCTCACTCAAGCGGGACGACCGAGGCAGCGCATGAAATGGACTGTGTCCATCAATGAGAATATTTTGCGCTTCTACTACAAGGTGACAAACCTCGGTCAAGAAACAATCGGCTACCGACAACAGCTGTATGCCGAATTTTGCAGGACGTACTCAGATATGCAAGTATCGGAGCAACGAGTATCATACCAATACCGGGTAATTATAAGAAACAACCTTATCCCAGAGACTAGACGCAATATCATCAGAAGCGAAGTCGAACGGGAGATTCATAACGATGTTGTAATTGAAGGTCAAGTCCCCAATGAAGTGCATGAGCAGATTCCTGAGCTTGCCATACAAGAAACTCAACCTGACAATACAGAGCAGGAAAACAACGAGCTACATGATAAACTAGTAAGCGAAATGGCACGTGCTGTACAAGAGTTTAATGGAACAAACCCACTTAGCAGACCACCGCTACCACGAATAAACTCTTGTAAGAGACTAGGTGTGCTGTTACAAATTGTGAACACTGAAGTCCTACCCAATTATGTCGTAGAAGCCCACACATTAGAGTATCTGCACATGCTAATCTACTGTGCAGCAACAGCAATTGCTAATGTAATGGGCATTAAGATCAGAACACGACGGGGTTCTAATAACGGAAGGACTGGTAGCAGCATTGCACCCTGGGAAAAAAGACTGCTCGGAAAGATTGAATTGCTGCGTAGGGATATTGGTCGAGTCACAGAATATATACGAGGTGTAAGAAGTACAAGTGTCATCAGGAGAGCTGAAGAAATAATACGGAATACTGCAAGACACTCAAGATACGATTCAGAAAACAACACAGCCCAACAGTGCCTGGATACGTTAAAACAAAGACTCTCAGTTTATTCAGGACGACTAAGAAGGTACAAAGTGAGTAACAACCGAAAATCCGACAATGCCGTTTTTGAGACTGCTGAGAAGGCGTTCTATCGAAAACTCAATTCCACCGTAGAAAATCTCGATAAGTCTTATCCAAGCCAAGAAGAAATTCATGAGTTTTGGGGAAATCAACTTTCCACACCAGCTGCTCTTAACAACAATGCTGGATGGATCGAAGATACGGCACAGAACTGCCAACACTACACTACTACTCTCTACGAACCCTTCACCACTGAAGAAGTCTCAAATATCATCAAAGAGCTTCATAACTGGAAATCTCCTGGACCAGACGGAGTTCAAAACTTTTGGCTCAAGAAGTTTTGGAGTGCTCATGAATGCTTATCAACACTAATTAATTATGTTATTTCTAATCCGCAGGATATACCATCATTCCTAACTCAGGGAACCACTTATTTAATACCGAAGGATCAAAATAACACCCAAGATCCAGCAAAATACCGCCCAATTACTTGTCTTCCAACTTTGTATAAATTGGTCACATCCTGTGTAGCCCGGCGTATCTACCAACACTGTGCGCTGAACAATATCATAGAGCCTCAACAGAAAGGATGCGCTAAGGGTTCCATGGGCTGCAAAGAACAACTTATCATCGACTCAGTCATTTCTAATCAAGCATATTCCAAAAAGAGGAACCTATTTACTGCTTTTATTGATTACAAGAAGGCCTTTGATTCAGTGCCGCATGAATGGCTTATAGATATATTGAGAATATATAAAGTCGATGATAATATAGTGACCTTTTTACAACATATAATGACAGAGTGGAAAACTAGAATTCACCTTCAAATACCTGGTGAAAGTAACATCGAAACTGAAAATATCGCAATCAGCCGGGGCCTGTTTCAAGGAGATTCGTTGAGTCCTCTGTGGTTCTGTCTAGCTATGAACCCACTATCTCAGCTATTGATCTCCACAGATGCAGGTTTTAGCATCAAAAATAACAACAATGTGGTGGCGAAGCTTAATCATTTATTGTACATGGATGATTTGAAATTAATGGCTTCCACTCGAAACCAACTCGACGAGATGCTAAAAACTGTAGAAACTTTTTCTAATGATATTAGTATGTACTTCGGACTAGACAAGTGCCGTATTTTAAATATAGTCAGAGGAAAAGTACAGCCCGGAGGATTCGATATGCAAAATGGCCAGAACATCGAGGCCATGGGTGAAAACGATATGTACAAATATCTTGGAGTAAAGCAAGCGCGGAAAATTGACCATAAACAAATGAAAACAGAGATAACTACTGAGTTTATACGAAGGGTAAAACAGCTGCTTCGCTCACACCTTAACAGTAGAAATTTGTTTAAGGCACTAAACACCTACGCATGTTCCGCGCTTAGCTACTCATTTGGTATTGTTAAGTGGACAAAAACAGATATAGAAGCTCTTCAGCGAAAAGTGCGAACACACCTCACAAAGGCACAAAAACACCATCCTAAGAGTGCAGTAGAAAGAACAACATTACCACGGAATCTAGGAGGAAGAGGACTTATGGATATAGGTGAGCAATTAGATAAACAAATTGCTAATTTAAGAACTTATTTTCAGATGCAGGCTGAGACATCTACTCTACATCGCGCTATCTGCGCAGTAGATGACACAACACCGATCAAACTGAGGGAACCAGAAATGCGCATAAACCACCTTACTAAGGACGAAAAAGTGCGCGCCTGGATGGGTAAACCTCTGCACGGGCGACATCCCAATGAGGTCAGCCAAGACTATGTCGACAATATAGCGTCGAACTACTGGTTGACATCAGGAAAGATGTTCCCTGAAACGGAGGGTTCATTACTGGCCATTCAGGATCAGGTTATACCAACCAGAAATTACCTGAAATATATCATCAAAGACCCTCAGGTTCAAAACGACAGATGCCGATATGGATGTCAAGCCCAAGAAACCATCCAACACCTTACAGGGGGCTGCCAGGCATTTGCTGCAACTGAATACAAGGAACGGCATGATGCAGTAGCAAAAATCCTTCATCAAGAGATAGCTATCAAGCTGGGACTTCTCCAAACAGACCATCTCCCGTATTATCAATACGTCCCTGAGAGTATGCTTGAGGATGGCAACTACAAGCTATACTGGGACCGCACTGTGCTCACAGACCAAACAGTGGCACATAATAGACCAGATCTCGTACTAGTTAATAAATTAACAAGACAAACAACACTAATTGATGTGGCGATACCTAACAACAATAATCTACGTAGTAAATTTACTGAAAAGATCGCCAAATACAGAGATCTAGAAATTCAAATACGAAGGCAATGGAGAATGCAAAGTACCCAGACGATACCGATTATTATTTCTACTACTGGAGTCATTCCGAAGACCCTCCTCGAAAGCATAAAAAAGCTGGGTCTGAATGAACATCTTTATAAGACCATGCAGAAAGCTGTACTACTCGCGACGGCCAGATGCGTACGAAAATTTCTGGGAGATACACCTGCATTCCAAGTCACCTAGGGCTCGATAACACGGAAAGAGTCCCACCAGAGCTCAATCCTTTTGATACCGTAGGTATCTGGGATGAGTCAATTTTCCCCTTAGAGGGAGTGTGAGCCGTATGGCTAAATCTGATAATCATAATAATAACCTGTGGGAGTTTTATGTCAGTTCTTCTATCAGGCGCGGCCCCCTGCGAATGGGGGATGCTTTCTGGGTATTCGTAGCGCCAATACCCAGAGAGTAGCAGGAATACTTGCCGTGGAACAAAAACTGACACCTGGCAGTAGGTATAAAATGCACACCCATGAGAATGGAGACTAATAGTTTATGTTTAGGGCCGCTGCCTGGGGATCGCCAGGGCACGTCTGGAGCCGACGCTGGACGTGACAGCATGCGGGACGTCGGTGGCAGGGTGTTGAGGAGGCGGGCCCCTGTCACACAAACAGCTACAGCCCAACAACAAGAACAACAACCACAAGCGAGCCAAACAACAGCAAGAGCTCCACTCGCTGAAGGTGCTGCGCCGGAACATCAGCCGGCGCTCACTCAAGCGGGACGACCGAGGCAGCGCATGAAATGGACTGCGTCCATTAACGAAAGCATTTTGCGCTTCTATTATAAGGTGACAAACCTCGGTCAAGAAACGATCGGCTACAGACAACAGCTGTATGCCGAATTTTGCAGGGAGTACCCAGATATTCAAGTATCGGAGCAAAGAGTATCAGATCAATACCGGGTAATCGTAAGAAACAACCTTATCCCAGAGACTAGACGCAATACGATCAAAAGCGAAGTCGAACGGGAGATTAATAACCAAGAGCTAGTTTTAGATCAAGTCCCTAATGAAATCCTTGATGAGTAGATTCCTGAGATTCCCATACCAGAAACTCAACCTGACAATACACAGCAGGAAAACAACGAGTTGCGCGATAGTCTAGAAAACGAAATGGCTCGTGCCGTACAAGAGTTTAATGGAACAAATCCACTTAGCAGACCACCGCTACCACGAATAAACTCTTGTAAGAAACTAGGTGTCCTGTTACAAATTGTGAATACTGAAGTCCTACCCAATTATGTCGTAGAAGCCCACACATTGGAATATCTGCATATGCTAATCTACTGTGCAGCTACAGCAATTGCCAATGTAATGGGCGTTAAGATCAAAACACGGCGGGGTACTAATAACGGAAGGACTGGTAACAGAATTGCACCCTGGGAAAAAAGACTTCTCGGAAAAATTGAATTACTGCGTAGGGATATTGGTCAAGTCACAGAATATATAAGAGGTGTAACAAGTAGAAAAGTCATTAAAAGAGCTGAAGAAATAATGCGGAGCACTGCAAGACACTCGAGATACGATCCAGAAAATAACACAGCCCAACAGTGTCTGGATACATTAAAACAAAAACTCTCCGTCTATTCAGGACGATTAAGAAGGTATAAAGTTAGAAACAACCGAAAATGTGACAACGCACTTTTTGAGAACTCTGAGAAGGCGTTCTACCGAAAACTCAATTCCACCGTAGAAAGTGTCGACAAGTCTTACCCAAGCCAAGAAGAAATTCATGAGTTTTGGGGAAATCAACTTTCCACACCAGCTGCTTTTAACAACAATGCTGGCTGGATAGAAGATACGACGCACAACTGTCACCACTATGTCACTGCTAACTACGAACCATTCACGACTGAAGAAGTCTCAAATGTCATCAAAGAGCTTCATAACTGGAAATCTCCTGGACCAGACGGAGTTCAGAACTTCTGGCTTAAAAAGTTTTGGAGTATTCATGAGTGGTTATCAACATTAATTAATCATGTTATTTCTAATCCGCAGGAATTACCATCATTTCTAACTCAGGGAACTACTTATTTAATACCCAAGGATCAAAATAACACCCAAGATCCATCCAAGTACCGCCCAATTACTTGTCTTCCAACTTTGTATAAATTGGTCACATCCTGTGTAACCCGGCGTATCTACCAACACTGTGCTCTAAACAATATCATAGAGCCTCAACGGAAAGGATGCGCTAAGGGTTCCATGGGTTGCAAAGAACAGCTTATCATCGACTCAGTCATTTCTAACCAGGCATTCACTAAAAAAAGGAACCTTTTTACTGCTTTTATTGACTATAAAAAGGCCTTTGATTCAGTACCGCATGAATGGCTAATAGATATATTGAAAATATACAAAGTAGATGATAACATAGTGACCTTTTTAAGGCATATAATGAGAGATTGGAAGACTAAAATTCACCTCCAAATACCTGGTGAAAACAATATCGAAACCGAAAATATCGCAATCAACCGGGGCCTATTTCAAGGAGACTCGTTGAGTCCATTGTGGTTCTGTTTAGCTTTGAACCCCCTCTCCCAGCTATTAAACTCCACTGACTCAGGATTTAGCATTAAAAGCAATAATACTGTGGTAGCGAAGCTCAATCATCTGTTGTATATGGATGATTTGAAATTAATGGCTTTCACTCGAGAACACCTAGAAGAGATGCTAAAAACTGTAGAAACATTTTCTAATGATATTAGTATGCAGTTCGGTCTAGACAAGTGCCGTGTTTTGAATATAGTCAGAGGAAAGGTACAGCCCGGTGGATTCGATATGCAAAATGGCCAGAACATCGAGGCCATGGGCGACAACGATATGTACAAATATCTTGGAGTAAAGCAGGCGCGGAAAATTGACCATAAGCAAATGAAAACTGAGATAACTATTGAGTTTATAAGAAGGGTAAAACAGCTGCTTCGTTCACAGCTTAACAGTAAAAATTTGTTTAAGGCACTAAACACCTACGCTTGTTCCGCGCTTAGCTATTCATTTGGTATTGTTAAGTGGACAAAAACGGATATAGAAAATCTTCAGCGAAAAGTACGAACACACCTCACAAAGGCACAAAAACACCACCCTAAAAGTGCTGTAGAACGAACGACATTACCCCGGTATTTAGGAGGAAGAGGACTTATGGATATAGGTGAGCAATTAGATAAACAAATTGCTAATTTAAGAACTTATTTTCAGATGCAGGCTGAGACATCTACTCTACATCGCGCTATCTGCGCAGTAGATGACACAACACCGATCAAACTGAGGGAAGCAGAACTGCGCATAAACCACCTTACTAAGGACGAAAAAGTGCGCGCCTGGATGGGTAAACCTTTGCACGGGCGACATCCCAATGAGGTCAGCCAAGAATATGTCGACAATATAGCGTCGAACTACTGGTTGACATCAGGAAAGATGTTCCCTGAAACGGAGGGTTCATTACTGGCCATTCAGGATCAGGTTATACCAACCAGAAACTACCTGAAATATATCATCAAAGACCCTCAGGTTCAAAACGACAGATGCCGATATGGATGTCAAGCCCAAGAAACCATCCAACATCTTACAGGGGGCTGCCAGGCATTTGCTGCAACTGAATACAAGGAACGGCATGACGCAGTGGGAAAAATCCTTCATCAAGAGATAGCTATCAAGCTGGGACTTCTCCAAACGGACCATCTCCCGTATTATCAATACGTTCCTAAGAGTATGCTTGAGGATGGTAACTACAATTTATACTGGGACCGCACTTTGCTCACAGACCAAACAGTGGCACATAATAGACCAGATCTCGTACTAGTTAATAAACTAACAAGACAAACAACACTAATTGATGTGGCGATACCTAATAACAATAATCTACGTAGTAAATTCACTGAAAAGATCGCCAAGTACAGAGATCTAGAAATTCAGATACGAAGGCAATGGAGAATGCAAAGTACCCAGACGATACCTATTGTTATGTCTACTACTGGAGTCATTCCGAAGAACCTCCTCGAAAGCATAAAAAGGCTGGGTCTAAATGAACATCTTTACAAGACCATGCAGAAAGCTGTACTACTAGCAACGGCCAGATGTGTACGAAAATTTTTGGGAGATACACCTGCATACCAAGTCACCTAGGGCTCGATAACATGGAAAGAGTCCCACCAGAGCTCAATCCTTTTGATACCGTAGGTATCTGGGATGAGTCAATTTTCCCCTTAGAGGGAGTGTGAGCCGTATGGCTAAATCTGGATAATAATAATAAATATCCGCAGGATATACCATCATTCCTAACTCAGGGAACCACTTATTTAATACCGAAGGATCAAAATAACACCCAAGATCCAGCAAAATACCGCCCAATTACTTGTCTTCCAACTTTGTATAAATTGGTCACATCCTGTGTAGCCTGGCGTATCTACCAACACTGTGCTCTCAACAATATCATAGAGCCTCAACAGAAAGGATGCGCTAAGGGTTCCATGGGTTGCAAAGAACAACTTAGCATCGACTCAGTCATTTCTAATCAAGCGTATTCCAAAAAGAGGAATCTATTTACTGCTTTTATTGATTACAAGAAGGCCTTTGATTCAGTGCCGCATGAATGGCTTATAGATATATTGAGAATATATAAAGTCGATGATAATATAGTGACCTTTTTACAACATATAATGACAGAGTGGAAAACTAGAATTCACCTTCAAATACCTGGTGACAGTAACATCGAAACTGAAAATATCGTAATCAGCCGGAGCCTGTTTCAAGGAGATTCGTTGAGTCCTCTGTGGTTTTGTCTAGCTATGAACCCACTATCTCAGCTATTGAACTCCTCAGATGCAGGTTTTAGCATCAAAAATAACAACAATGTGGTGGCGAAGCTTAATCATTTATTGTACATGGATGATTTGAAATTAATGGCTTCCACTTGAAACCAACTCGACGAGATGCTAAAAACTGTAGAAACTTTTTCTAATGATATCAGTATGCACTTCGGACTAGATAAGTGCCGTATTTTAAATATAGTCAGAGGAAAAGTACAGCCCGGAGGATTCGATATGCAAAATGGCCAGAACATCGAGGCCATGGGTGAAAACGATATGTATAAATATCTTGGAGTAAAGCAAGCGCGGAAAATTGACCATAAACAAATGAAAACAGAGATATCTACTGAGTTTATACGAAGGGTAAAACAGCTGCTTCGCTCACACCTTAACAGTAGAAATTTGTTTAAGGCACTAAACACCTACGCATGTTCCGCGCTTAGCTACTCATTTGGTATTGTTAACTGGACAAAAACAGATATAGAAGCTCTTCAGCGAAAAGTACGAACACACCTCACAAAGGCACAAAAACACCATCCTAAAAGTGCAGTAGAAAGAACAACATTACCACGGAATATAGGAGGAAGAGGACTTATGGATATAGGTGAGCAATTAGATAAACAAATTGCTAATTTAAGAACTTATTTTCAGGTGCAGGCTGAGACATCTACTCTACATCGCGCTATCTGCGCAGTAGATGGCACAACACCGATCAAACTGAGGGAACCAGAAATGCGCATAAACCACCTTACTAAGGACGAAAAAGTGCGCGCCTGGATGGGTAAACCTCTGCACGGGCGACATCCCAATGAGGTCAGCCAAGATTATGTCGACAATATAGCGTCGAACTACTGGTTGACATCAGGAAAGATGTTCCCTGAGACGGAGGGTTCCTTACTGGCCATTCAGGATCAGGTTATACCAACCAGAAATTACCTGAAATATATCATCAAAGACCCTCAGGTTCAAAACGACAGATGCCGATATGGATGTCAAGCCCAAGAAACCATCCAACATCTTACAGGGGGCTGCCAGGCATTTGCTGCAACTGAATACAAGGAACGGCATGACGCAGTGGGAAAAATTCTTCATCAAGAGATAGCTATCAAGCTGGGACTTCTCCAAACAGACCATCTCCCGTATTATCAATACGTCCCTGAGAGTATGCTTGAGGATGGCAACTACAAGCTATACTTGGACCGAACTATGCTCACAGACCAAACAGTGGCACATAATAGACCAGATCTCGTACTAGTTAATAAATTAACAAGACAAACAACACTGATTGATGTGGCGATACCTAACAACAATAATCTACGTAGTAAATTTACTGAAAAGATCGCCAAGTACAGAGATCTAGAAATTCAAATACGAAGGCAATGGAGAATGCAAAGTACCCAGACGATACCGATTATTATGTCTACTACTGGAGTCATTCCGAAGACCCTCCTCGAAAGCATAAAAAAGCTGGGTCTGAATTAACATCTTTATAAGACCATGCAGAAAGCTGTACTACTCGCGACGGCCAGATGCGTACGAAAATTTCTGGGAGATACACCTGCATTCCAAGTCACCAAGGGCTCGATAACACGGAAAGAGTCCCACCAGAGCTCAATCCTTTTGATACCGTCGGTATCTGGGATAAGTCAATTTTCCCCTTAGAGGGAGTGTGAGCCGTATGGCTAAATCTGGACAATAAATAAATACTTCAGAAAATACAGGGAATCTCCTAACATGTCAAAAATTATATTTGTATCCTTAAAATCCTTAATCCTAACCGAAGGTAGCCAGCCCTAAACCTATGTGAAAATGTTTGGAAGCTACCCCCAAACGAGAAAAGTCTTAAGTTAACCTTAAATGTATGTAACACTTTTCCCCCTCTATCTACAGGAAAACAAGAAGAAGGACAAGGACCACACAGAACCAAAGATAAAAAAATTGATCTGAAGTTGACAGGACACCTGGTTGTGCATTTCCTTGAGCAATACGCGCATAACCAATAACATGTACCTACTGGGTAAATGATTAAAAAAATCGAAACCCAAAAAAAAAGGAAGAAGAAGAAGATGGATAATAAAGTGAAACCATGTGCATAATTCTTTAAAATAAATTATTTTACATCGAGTATTACTTCATTACAAATACTTACTTCCTTTAAGTACAAAGGACTTGACATTTGGCGACGAGGATAATGGATACAAATATTACAGACACTACATCAACTACAACGCTTCCAACTACAGCCGGTACAAACACGAGTTCCTCGACTACAACTACGATAGTTGCACCTGCTACAGCTCCAATAATGTCTACACAAGTTTCTACATTCCAGTTTTCCGTTGAACCTTTTAACCAGACAGCTACAAAATGGTCCAGGTGGGTAAAACGATTGCAAGGAGCATAAAAAGTTTTTAAAATTCCAGAGGAAATGAAACTGCCCTATTTACTACATTACATGGGGTCGGAAGCATACGATACACTGTGTGATAAACTAGCTCCAGAGGTCCCTGAAGACAAGTCATATGAGGATACAGTTAAGTTAATGGATAATTTTTACAACCCTGCACCACTTGAAATTGCTGAAATATTTAGGTTTCAATCGAAAAGACAGGCAGAAGGCGAAAGTATACAAGAATACCTACATTATCTACAGAAACTTGCCATAAACTGCAATTTTTCCACATACTTAAAAAGTGCTATACGAAATCACTTTGTTTTTGGTTTACAGTCAAAGAGGATTCAAGCCAGGCTATTAGAAACAAAGGGATTGGACTTGGACCGAGCCGTAGAAATTGCAGCAAGCATGGAAACTTCAGAAAAGGATAGTAATCAATTTTCTCACAACAATAATTACAATCAGGCTAGTATAAATATTTTAAATGTGAAAGCAAAAAGTTCTCATAAAAATACAAACACTAGTAAAAATGATAATAATACAGTAAATAATCATAGCAGCTCTCCTAATAATACTTCTACAATGTCAAAGAACCGTAATAGGGCTTGTTATAGATGCGGAGACACTTCGTATTTAGCCGATAAATGTAATAAAAAGCATTTCATTTGTAACTATTGTAAAAACGTCGGACACATTCAAAAAGTTTGTTTAAAGGCACAACAAAATTCATACAGGCAAGTAAATTCAGTAAGCTCTGCTAAAGAGGTTTTAGAAGTAAATGCTGGAAATTGCAAAGATAAATTTTTTATAAATTTAAAAGTGAATGGTAACATTTTAAATTTTGAAATTGATTCTGGCGCTGCTGTTACAATCATAAATAAAAATATATTTGAAAAATATTTTCCTACGTTACAATTACAAAAATCGGATGTTAAATTAACTACATACTGCAAAAATAATTTAAATGTTTTAGGTTTAGTTTCAGTGGAGGTTGAGCACCAGGAATTAAAGCACACTGTTAAAGTTGTATGTGGTGGATGGTGATGGCTACTCACTGGTTGGTCGGGAGTGGATACATACTCTGGAAATCAATTTACATCAGGTAAATACAATTCTACATGAAAATTTTGAAATTGCAACTTTGTTAGATAAATATAAACATTTATTTGAAAAGTCAGTTGGTAAAATAAAAGGGTAAGAGGCTGAAATTCATCTAAAACCTGGTACTAAAGCAAAATTTTGTAAGGCCCGTCCTGTTGCTTTTGCATTACGCCCTAAAGTTGACGCAGAATTAGAGTCCTTAGTAAATCAGGGAGTCTTAAAGAAAGTAGCATTTTCGGACTGGGCAACTCCTATTGTTCCTGTAGTTAAACAAAATGGGGACATACGCATTTGTGGTGATTAAAGTGGACGAATACCCTTTACCTACACCAGATCACCTACTTTCCCAATTAGCAGGTGGGGACAAATATACAAAAATAGATATTACGAAAGCTTACTTACACTTGCCAATAAAAGATGAAATAAAACATTTACTTACATTAAACACCCATAAAGGTTTATTTCAACCAAATCGATTAATGTTTGGAATTGCTAGTGCTCCTGCCAAATGGCAACGTTTAATGGAGCAAATGCTACAAGGAATAGATGGTATATCAATATTTCAGGATGATATAAGAATTACAGCTTAAAATAATACCTTACATTTAAAAAGACTTGAACAAGTTTTAAAGAAATTATCTGAACATAATTTACATATGAATTTGGATAAAAGCGAATTTTTCAAAGACGAGATTGACTACTGTGGATATAAGATGAGTAAAGCAGGGGTGTTTACTAGTGCAGATAAGGTAACTGCAATTGCAAATGCTCCAATACCTACAAACAGAACTCAAGTTCGGAGTTTCTGTGGCCTAATTAATTATTACAGGCGTTTTTTAAAAGATACTTCTACAATTTTACTACCATTAAATAATTTACTTAAAAAAGAATGTCAATTTTAAATGGTCGAATACTTGTCAAACTGCATTTGACAAAGCAAAAAAAACTTATTTGTTCTAGAAATGTTTTATGTCACTATTACCCAAATTTACCATTAGTCCTAGCCACTGATGCATCACCCTATGGGGTAGGTGCAGTACTTTCACATATTTTTCCAGATGGTACAGAGAGACCCTTACAGTTTGCTTATCAAACTCTTACTACTACACAGCAAAGGTACTCACAAATAGACAAAGAAGCTTACAGCATAATTTTTGGAGTAAAAAAATTTTACAATTATTTATGTGCTAGGAAATTTACTTTGCTCACTGATCATAAACCGTTAGTTCAAATGTTTGCACCTGATAAAAGCCTACCAGTTTTAAGTGCAACAAGAATGCATCAATATGCAATTTTCTTACAAGGTTTGAATTATGACATTCGTTACAAAAATACAGATTCTCATCTCAATGCTGACGCACTTTCACGTCTACCTATAAAATCAGAACAAAATTTCACACATGATGAACCAGATATTTTTGAAATAAATCAAATTGAAACTTTGCCTACAAATATTAGAGATCTAGCTTTTCATACAAAAAATGATCATACCTTAAAAAATTACTTGTTGGGTTAAAAACAATAAAACCTGTTGATAAACGATTTAGCTTCAATATAAATCAAGCTGAATTTTCATTACAATCTGATGTTATTATGAGAGAACAAAGAGTAGTTATACCTACTAAATTGAGAAATAAAATTTTGACAGAATTACATACTGCACATTTTGGAATAGTCAGAATGAAATCTTTAGCTCGTAGGTATTGCTGGTGGCCTCACATAGACCAGGATATTTTGAGTCACTTTGTAAAAATTGTTTAGAGTGCAATAAGCACAAGAACAACCCAATTAAATGTAATTCTCACATATGGGAGCCACCAAAATTTTGTTTTGAACGAGTGCATGCTGATTGCGCTGGACCTTTCAATGGAGGTTATTATTTTATATTAGTAGATTCCTTCAGCAAATGGCCTGAAATTCATTTTACAAAAAATACTACTACAAAAACTACTATTGAAATTTGCCGAAAAATTTTTGCAACTTTTGGTATTCCTAAAGTTTTTGTTACGGACAATGGTAGACAATTTGACTCTCGTGAGTTTAGAACTTTTATGAAAGATAATGGAATTACACAAAAATTTACTGCACCCTACCATCCTGCAACTAATGGACAGGGAGAGAGATATGTCCAAATACTGAAAAAATGTTTAAAGGCTATGCGAAGTGAGGGAAATGACAGGGAGTTTGAATTTTGTAAGCTACTTATGCAATACCGCAGAAGCCCACATACAGTTACAGGTAAAAGTCCCTCAGAACTTATGTTAGAAAGACAAATAAGGAATAGATTGCATTTACTTAAACCTTTGTGTAGTGATAGAGTTACCTATACTGATACGAGTCTAAGAAACTTTGATATAGGAACTAGGGTTTCCGTGAGAGATTATTTTCATTCTAAATGGCAATTTGGCATTATTGTACTCAGATTAGGGTTATTGCATTATTTAATTCAGTTAGATGATGGTAGAACATGGAAACGTCATGTAGACCAAATACGGCAAATTGGGGAATATCAAAATAATCCGACATGTTACATTCCGGATACCATTACTTACAATTTGGTTGCGAGGGAGGCATCAATTCCAGAGCACAGTGTCTCACCACCACCTACCGAAGTGATTACCGATGAATCAGAAATTTCAAACAATATGGAAAGTTCGAATAGTGTACCTGAGGCACAAACTGAAACTGAGGAACCCATTTTAAGGCGTTCCACTAGAGTAAGAAAACCTGTTACCAGATTGAATTTGTAAGTACTTTTACTTCTAGTTAACTTTTGTAATTCATGGTCAAGGGAGGAGGTGTTATGTTCGTGTAAAACTCCCTTAACCATGAATGTAGGTTGGTACTACTGTCATCTGAACGACAGCTGTCATATACTTAATACTTGGATAATAAAATGAAACCATGTGTATAATTCTTTAAAATAAATTATTTTACATAGAGTATTACTTCATTACAAATACTTACGTCCTTTAAGTACAAAGGACTTGACAACGTCTTTAGGTTGTGAAATTTTAACCATAGAAAGACATCTTTATGACATCGTATTCAATTGGCGTCTGCATTACATCAGGATATTTGCTGGGTGTACACAACTAAACAACACTTTTTTGATTAAAAGGTTTATTTCAAAATAAACAATTTAAATTAGATAATAATAACAAATATGATTTGCTACCTACAAATATGTTATTAGTGCTAAAAATACATAAAACATGACATTACATATGTAACACATTAACCACCCAATTGAAAATGTTTGTTTTAGTGTTCAGGCTCCATAATATAAATACATTATGGATACATAATATGATATTAGTTCAAAAATGAAGTGTTGTGTAACAAAAGATCCGGCAGTGAGCGTTTGCATCAACTGTTACGGAATATTTCACAAAAGTTTTTTAAAAAGACTAAGTAATTTAGTAATAATATGTGAAAATAAAGTGAAGTGCTGCAATGGCCCATCTGTGCTGAATGTCGAAGTAGTTAATCTACAAAAAGACTTATTAGAGACCGAAAACAGGTATTTGAAACAACTTATTGTTGAAGTCCAAGATAAAAACAATATACTACAAATAAATAATCAGTTATTGTTGGATAAAACTAGGTATATGGAAAATGAAAAACATAAATCAGATCCAAAGAAAAGTGAAGTGAATGTGAATTCAAATACGAAATCCCAAAAAAATTATAGAAAAACCATAGACAACAACGATAAAAACAGCAAGACCAGCAGCAGCACAGTATAGGAGAATCAGTAAGCTCACTCGTCGAAAAATTTGTTCCATGCGCAAAGTCGACCAAAATTCGTTTCACAGTGTGCATCCGATAACAGCGTGTTGGATACGTTTGCAATGATTGGTCGGGATCGTCTGATCGTCATCTGATTTTCTTTTGTGAAATTTTTGAGGTTATGTTTGGGAATTGTTCAGTGATATGGGAGAGAGGGGATACGACATAAGCGATGATTTTGTATTTACTAAATGGGACCACTTGATTTGACACTTTTGTGCTACATCCAATATGGCGACGGGCAGGTTTTTATACGTTGCATATGGAATATGGTATTAATTAGGTATTAAAATTATTAATTATTTATATATTTATATAATGTAATATAATTTTATAATTATATGTTTTATATAGAGCAGAATATACTACCAAAGAGTTGTTCCGCCATATTGGATGGAGCGTTTTTACGAGTGAAACCGAGCCCATCTACTTCACCGTATGCCGCATCCCCTCCCTCCCACATCACTGGGATTGTATTGTTTTAGTTAATTTACTACTTTATTCTCATATTAATAATAATATTATTATATTATATAATATATTATATTATTATGTGCTGTGAATGTGATATTATTTTCTTAAATCAATAAAATGGAAATAAAGCAAGAAAAAAACAATTTTTACAAAGACGAATGGAAGATTAAAATCGGAAATACTGGCCACCTGTGTGATTATGTTATAATATTATGTTCCTATTCTGTAAAAACTGAGATAAAGAAAGTCTTTAAAACCGATAAAAATAGTTATTTCTCTGATGGAAATTATTTGGACCAAATATAATACAGAAGGTTATAGTGAAGACATCAAGAGGAGGATAATTCGTGTCGAAAATGGTAAGTTTTTCTGATTATGTTTCCATAGGTATCTGTAGTAAAATTAAATTAATTAAACATGAACACATTAGTTAACTCATGAAAAGACCAATTGTAGTGAACTACGATTGGAGTTTCCATTATTAACATGAAGTTTATACATGTAATATATGTACCTACTCGTTCACTCTTTGTATGTTTTGGAGAAGGAAGCTTTCCGAGTACTTATTAATTAGGTACATTTACTGGGAGATATAATTCATATGGAACACTTCGTGACAACTATTTTATTAGACTACTTCTACTGTCAATATTGCCAACCTGATTTACATGTTTTTGGGGATCAGGATAGCCAACATTTCAATACCCCCTCTCAATTTATACAACATTTACATAAATAGTAAATTTTGATGAATTGTCAACTAAACAACAATCTTGACTCTAACCAAGTCTTGACAATAATTGAACAAAACGAAATCATACAAGCATACTTATACATCCTACATTACTCATACCTATATAGAAAAATATTCAAAAAAAAAAACTTTCATTAACTCAAAAAATATTAACATGAGAATATGATAAAAAATATAAAAGCAAATAGATAATTCACATGAGTATGTGCCTAAAGTATAAAAGTACTAATCTATAAAAACTTTCAACATTCTTGAATTTTGATCAAAGTTCTGAGACGTGAGAATATTTCATTTGAAGGAGCTTTAGTGAAAATATCAGCACAGTTTGATTTTGCATTTATGTACTGTAAAGTAATTACATTGTTTTCAATTAAATTTCGAATGAAATGATATTTTGTGTCTGTATGCTTAGACCTTTTACCTTTAAATGAATTTGTTTCAATACACATAGCTCCCTGGTTATCTATATATAATATACTACCAGTTATTTTCTCGTTCAATAATTCTTCTGCTAAGTTTTTTGTGAACAATAACTCACAACATGTAACAGTTGATGAAATATATTCGGCCTCAGTACTACTCAATGAAACAGTGCTCTGTTTCATTGAATACCATGAAACTGGATTGTCTAGAAAATATACTATACCTCCTGACATGCTTTTTCTATCATTGACATTTGCTGCCCAATCTGAATCTGAATATGCAAATATTAAATGTTTTATTTTTATATTTTTACTGTATATAAGACAGAAATTAATTTTATTTTTTAAATATCTAATAATACGTTTAGCAGCTTTCCATAATATATCATCAGGACAATCGAGAAATTGACTCAAATAAGAGATTGAAAACATTATGTCAGGGCGATACCCAATGCAATATACATTAAGCTTCCAATTAATTGCCTATAAGGCACATTGATAGAGATTTGATTATTAGTATTAGTTTTGTCAACCTGAAAACCTGTTTCCATTGGTGTTTTGCTAACATTGCAATTCGTCATATTAAATTTCTCAATTATCTTATTGATTAAGGGTTTTTGAGAAATATACATTTTTACATCATTTTTATTTACAGAATATTCAAAATCAATACCCAAAAAGTTGTTTACACAACCGAGATTTTTTGCGTTAAACTCACTTTTTAAACTTCCAATAATTTTTTGAATCGAATCGCTATCTTCACCGCACAATAGGATATCATCGACCCATATACACATACACACATTTTTCTTTGTATAAACGCAACAGTCACTTTCCGCACTTTTAAAACCAATTTTCATTGCCCATTTGTTGAATCGTTGGTTCCAGCATTTGGGCGATTCTTTCAGTCCATATAAAGCCTTTTGTAGTTTGAGAACTTTGCTTTGTCGTTTATAACCCTTAGGACAATGAATATAAACATCATGTTGTAGCACTCCGTTGATGAACGCTGAAGGAATGTCTAATTGGTATACCTTCCAGTCGTTATTGAGAGCCAGTAATAATAAAATTCTTACACTTGCCATCTTGGCTACCGGTGAATATATATCTAAAAACACTTCTTCTTCATAACCCTTGGCGACTAAGCGAGCTTTTTTCGTACCATCACTTTTTGTTTTAAATACCCATTTTGTATTTATGATTTGTTGATCATGAGGTACTTTTGTGGCTTCACTCCACATGTTCATTTTTTCAAGACATTCTAGTTATGTTTCTATTGCCTGCTTCCATTCATCTTCCTCTACTGCTTCTTCATAAGTTACTGGTGTTGATGTAACTAAGCAATATGCATAATAAAGTTCATAGTCTTTGAACTTCGAAGGTTGTTTTATTTCTCTATTGGAGGAAGTAATTTTGGTATTTTGTAAATTTACTGGTTCTTCATCTTGTGAATTAATTTCAGTAGTGTTTTTTAATGTTTGGACTGTACTTTCTTCATAATTTGTTTCAAATGTTTCCAATTCATTTTGGCTTGGTAAAATTTCCTCAATATTTTGATTATTCGACGATATTTCTGGAGAATATTTATACTGTGTTTCATCGAAAACAACATCTCTTGAAATTTTGATTTGCTTGGTCAGTGGATTCCAAATTATATAACCAGCACCACTGTATCCAACCATTACACCTTTACTTGCTCTTGGTTCTAATTTACTTTGCTTTGGTAGGTTGTAGTACCACACTTTTGAACCAAAATCTCTGAGTTTAGACAAGTAAAGTCTGCCTAAGTATATTTCTGTTGGTACTTGTAATTCAATTGCTCGTGATGGAGTTCGATTAAGCTGATAAACAGCTGTTCTTACTGCTTCTCCCCACAAACTCTTTGGAAGATTTGTTTCTACAAACATTGCTCTTACTTTATTCTGCTACTATACTATTCTGCTGAGGTGTGTACCCTGCAGTAAATTCTTGTACTATACCATGTTGTATACAATAGTTTTTAAAATATTTAGAAGACATCTCTCCACCTTTATCCATTCTTATTCTACCTAGATACTCTCCTGACTTCTGCAGCTAATTTTTCAATATGATTAATAAGATGTGATTCGCTTTCGCTTTTTCTTGTCATTAAATATACAACACTAAAATGTGAGAAATCATCAATAATTGATAAGTAATACTTTTCACCAGAAAACGTGGGATCTTTGGATGGTCCCCAAGTATCAACATGTAAAAGTTCTCCAACTCTAGAGGATTTTTTGTATATAACTTCTTTAAAAGGTTGCCTTGTGGCTTTTCCTTGTAGACATAAGTCACATAGTTTATCTGAATAGGGAAGTCCCAACAATTGTAGTCCCCTTCTATTTACGTGTCCTAAACGTAAATGCCATAAGTCTTTATCGCTATGCTTTGCTACTAAACTAGATTGAAAATTATTTAATTGACAATTTGCAGCAAATAAGTTACTCTTATGTTTATAGCAAATAAGTTTAAAGTTCTTTTTTCTTATTTCAGCCTTGTTTTCTTTAAATACTACTGTGAAACCTAAACTGTTTAGTTTACTGATTGATAATAAATTATATTCTAATTCATTTAAAATCAGAACATCAATGTTAATAGGAGTTTCATTGTAATAAACTTTTAATTTACCTTTTGTACGAGCGGTCATCACTTTTCCATCTGCTATTTTAATGCCAACCGGCTCAATTTCAATAATATTACTTATAAATTGTTCATATTTATTGCTGCACATATTCTGTGATGCTCCAGAATCTATTATAAACGAAATTTGGCTGTCATCATTCTTGAGATTTTCAGCTGGTAGGGCTGTGATAAAACTTACTTCGTCTTCGGCTACATGTATATTCTGTTTACCTTGTGTATCATTATTGGCTCTTCTGCCACGGGAATAGTTATTTCCTCGAAAAAATCTCCCTCGATTATTGTTACCCCTATAATTATTATTGTTTTTTCTGAAACAATTGGACACTAGATGGCCTTCAAGTCCACAAAATGAGCATCGGGGTTTTTTATTGTATTTCTTCGTATAAAAAGAGGATTCTTCACTTACTTGTACATTATTTTTCAGCTTCAAGTCTGTATCTAGTAATTTTGCTTTAACGAAATCAACAGTTAGTTTATCATTTGAAGTTTCCAAGACAGCAATAACAGTGTCAAACGTATCTGTCATTGTCAACAAAAGGTGACATACCTTGTCATCTTCTTCGATTGTAGTTCCAGTCGATTCAAGCTCTCGGATTAAAGAATCGAATTCAACGAAAAATTTTTGTAAATCGATACCTTGTTTATATTTCAACGTTAACAACTTTTTCCGAACATATAAACGAGAAAGAATACTTCTTCTTTCAAACACTTTTTCAAAACTTTTTATCATTTCGAATGCTGAGTCACAGTCACGAATATATTCTAAATGTTCATCTGTAATGCATGTGACAATGATTGACCTTGCTGTTGCATCCTGCTTTTTATGTTGAGATTGCTCGTCTCTTGACAATTGTGTGAATTGCGTTGCAGTTACTTCAGTGGTAATAAAATCTTTAACACCTTTGGCATCTAGAAGATTGCCTAATCTAAATTTCCATGACGAAAAGTTCGTACTCTCCATTCTACTCACTCACAACACTGCCGGTCGGTATAAACAGCAACACTAAAAAACTTTACTTCTTATTGAATGTACTCTTGGCATGTAAAACTGGAGTCCATAACCTTTTGGAGAAGGAAGCTTGCCGAGTACTTATTAATTAGGTATATTTACTGGGAGATATAATTCATATGGCAACTTCGTGACAACCATTTTATTAGACTACTTCCACTGTCAATATTGCCAACCTGATTTACATGTTTTGGGGATCAGGATAGCCAAAATTTCAATAGTATGTACAATCTGACAAACGAGACCTGGCGGCTGAACTTGCCCGAAAATACACAGCGATAAATGCACAATACGACAAGGTCACGCGCCAGGTCTCGCTTGTCCAATTGTACTTACACATAATTCAAAAGATAGGTACACACTTTCCAAAAAGATCAAGATCCGACGTCTATGCTAACTATAAATAGATCTGATACATACTGGCATTTTTGGATCATTAGACTTCTAATCACTAAATTTGTTTTAAACTATATACTTGTGTCAGTGAAAGTATATTTTAGCTGTATTGTTGTCGAGCACTGTAACCCAAAATCTACTCTAATTCAACATATGAAAGTTCACTGTAGAAAAAACCTTATATATTTGTATAAATTGTATTATTATATGTAATATATTTGTAATATATTGTATAAATTGATAGTAAACACTGAAAAATTCATGTAAAATATTAATATATTTGGGAATAACCATATAGTCGGTTTGCTAACCTCAGACACAACTGGCTAGTGATTTTAGTCAGTATTTCTTTTGTTTTTGGCCAATTTTGACAAAATTGACAAAATTACTAACTATTAATGATTATTAACATTTTAGTAATTATTTTTTTTGCCAATTTTACGAAATTGGCAAAATTACTTACTAAAATCACTAGCCAGTTGTGTCTGAGTTTAGCGAACCGACTATATCAATAAAACTATCAAGATTTCTTAAAATTCAGTATGCTAAAGATATCAGTTTTTTCTAAATAATAACAATAAATATATAGCATCTACTATATTCATTGATAATAATTTATTTATTATTTACAACTATTCTTATTTTGACCTGATGTACGAATGATGTATTGGCTCCGTGCGTCTCCCCTCTACTTACAGTCACGTGACACGCTGTCAGATTTTGTAAGGACGTTTTAACATTAAGTCTTATGGGATTACTTTGTTAAACTTGAATATTTTATTGTGTAGTGATAATAACCGAATACAATTGTTAGAATTCATTAGTTATTAATTTATACTGTAATTTATAATGCAACAAAAATATTTTCTTTTTCGTTAATAAAGATTTATTGATATAAACTGCGATAGTGAGGTTATGTATACAAAATCAAAGTGATAATCAATATTGGAAAGTGAAGAATTTATATCAGATTAAGTGCGTTTTTATTTTCTGTTTATATTAATACATAATATCACTAGCGTGACACGGCATTTTTTTTAAATGTCTCATTTAAACATACACAAAGCGTCCTGATAAAATTTCAAAAAACCGCCACCATGAGCAGGTCGGTCGATTTTGCTTTGACACTTTGTTAACGCTCGGAGCGAATAAGCAGACCTTATGATTCTAAGGATCTAAAGATAGAGGGAAGTTACTAGGAATTGATAACTTCTCTGGTAGCAGACCCAGGTTGGCACATAATTGTCAAAGCTAATTATGATAATGATGTTGTTATTTATGAAGTTCATAAAAAGTATTAAAAGATAGTGATATGGTTTTTCCTTTCAAAAATATTGAAGGTGGATCAAAATCAGTATGGTGGACTATCATTCAGTTATAATTATGATTTTGTAGTTTGTTCACATATATATATATAATTATATTCTTTAAACTTAATTTTTGTTTTAGATTTTCTTCATCATAAATGAAGAACTGAAGTTATTATAAAACCAGTGGCTGGACATTCTCCTGTCAAAAAGAACAACCCATTAGCAAGTGTGCAAAAGAAACAATGAAATTGTGAAATTTGTTTTAGGTTATTTACCTGTGTAGATTATTTGAAAAAACATTTAAGAGCACACACTGGAGAAAAACCTTATCAATGTGAAATCTGCATTAAGCAATTTTCTCTAAATTCTCGTCTAAATCGACATAAATATATGACAGTTCATACTCGGTAAAAATCTCACAAATGTGAAATCGTTAACCACTGCGTGTCATATAAAACCACATTTTAGAACACTCGGTGGTAAAAACCTTATGAATGCAACATTTGTGGTAAGCAATTATCGACTGCAAAAACAAATTTAAATAAAAAAGTAACACAAATGTGAAATTTTAGTCCTCTATTTTTCTTAATCAGAAATTTATTGTCTTCTTAGTTTTTATACCCTCAATCAGCTTGTAAATAGTATTCTGTTAAATGTACTTTTAGTTGTATTATACGTATTTCATCCTTATTTTTGCATATTATCATTTTTAATTTGTCACTTCAATAAGGAAGACTTATTAGTATAATTTTAATAATAAACTTTATTGAATACACATTACATGAAAGCCACGTTGATTATTTCAACCTAACCTATATGCTTGTGACCTATGATGTCACTGTTGACAAGTACATAATTGTGGCTACATACACAAATGTGGCTGAAGTGCCAATGCCTATACAACATCTTCCCCCTTAACTAAAAATTCATAGTGAAGTCTTTGTACTGACATGGTCTCTTTATTGATCGTCCCGACCTGGTCACTAGCTCACCTTCACTATTGCACAATTCACCCATGTTCTTTTCACTTATCTCTGTACGGTTAACACTATTATTATCAAAGGAACACTGATCAAGAGCCTCAGCTGAGTTTTCCCGTACCACATCATTAGGAGGAACAGACTCCATGTGAGCTGAACTCTCAACTGAGGGTCTTGCATTACCTGAGTCAAATTTACTATTTCTAAAATTATGACTATAGTTATGATCTGTGCACATTTTGAACTCATTATGTGTCGGCTTTCAAATGTGATGAATTGCGTCTTAACTCATTACCTTGATGATCAGTGGCGTAGCTGACAGGCCCGCAGGGCCCGCAAGGTGGGGGGCCCCTACGTTAGGAGGGGCCCCTTAAAGCCTTCTAGCTTAAAGCTTAATACTTCTACGTTTTGTAAATTGGGAACCAAAACATATTAGGGCCCGCAAGGTGGGGAGGGGGGCGACGTTAGAAGGAGCCCCTTAAAACCTTCAAGCTTAATACTTCTACGTTCTTTAAATTGGGGACCAAAACATATTTTCCTAATAAGCATCAAAATAGGGAATTTGGAAGGAAGTAATGAAGTGGGTAATTGCCATAACTCTTACTCTTTCCGGGGCGTGATGGTAGTTTGGATGAAAGTGAATATAAAAAAGGTAATTTTTTGGCGGCGGTTCATTTACTAGCCAAATTAACCGACAAAAACTACCTAACTTAAAAACAAATTACTTGAGCCCCCAAATACACAACGTTATATTCAATAATTCTTGATACTACTCAAGATATTTCAAAACACGATCAGCTTAGTTTTATTTTCCGGTATGTATGTAAAAATAACGTGCGATAAAACTAATTCACCTTCCAAAGCAGAAGTTGTTGAAAGTTTATTGGGATTTATTCACATATTAGACCAAAGTGCAGAAGGTCTTGTATATGAAATTTTAAAATTTATACAATCAAAGCACCTTTCCGTACACAACTGCAGAAGAAAGGGATATGAAGGGGCAAGCGTTATGAGTGGTGTAGGTATATTCAGGCGTACAAAGGCGCATAACTGACATTGAAAAAACAGTTTCCTATGTTCATTGTGCATCCCATAAGCTGAACCTAGTGCTGAATAATGCCGTTGCTGGTGTAAGGGAGTTGTTTTTTTACGATATAATTAAGAGATTATATGTTTTTTAGTGCAAGTATTAAAAGATGGGATATAGGTACTATGTACTATTATGACTTTGAATTCATCGCGTTTGCCAACACTTAAAACGATATGTGAAACCCGTGGTCATCCAGACATGTAGCTATTATGACTTTGCATCGAGCTTTTCATTGCTATCTAAAAAACGATGAAAATTTAGAAGCTAGTAATGCATTATTAGAGCATATGAATAATTTTGAATTTGTCGTTAACATTACTATTCAATAGTATTCAATCTAAAATACTTAACTTTATTAATCTAACATCAAAACATTTGTAATCTGAAACGGCAGAGTTAACGCTCGCTCTTCAACTTTTTGAAAAAACTCGTGATAATCTTCGACAAATGAGATATTTATTTTCCGAAAATTTAGCAGAATCAGCAGGAATAGCAGCATAGTGGAGTATTATACCAGAATTTAAAAATAAACGGATAAAACGTAAGTATAAAAAAATTTTACGATGAGCTCAGTTGCGACGAAAAAATAACTTTGGAAAAGTTTTAAATAAGGCCATGAGTACATAATTCGCAAATATTTTACGGCTATCCCTACTTTTTCTGTCTTTACACGGCAAATTACGTGTAGTAAAATTCACACTGGTATGGAAATGTAAACATTACTAGAATGTTATTCTACTTGAAAATGTCATCATTAACTTAAAGAGATGGCTTTTGAATG